>NC_064854.1:126169249-126324249 GCF_024139225.1 Suncus etruscus | reverse complement strand
CACCATCCTCAGGTTACTTATGGCTCCTTAAAAATTAGTCTAGAATGGGGCTGGAGCGATGGCACAGCAGTAGAGCATTTGCCTTCATGCACTAAACCTAGGATGGACTGCAGTTCAATCCCCCGGTGTCCCATAGGTCCCCCAAGCCAGGAGCAATTTCTGAGTGCATAGCCAGGAGTGACCCCTGAGCATCACCGGGTGTGCCCCCCACCCTGCAAAAAAAAGAGTCTAAAATGACTCCACACTATATTCTTCTTGTCACTGGTTGATCATCACTGAATCCTCTGTAGCATCCCTTCTGCAGCTTCTAGTTTTGTGAAATCCTTCCCCCAACAAACCATTTCACCTAGTCATCCAGATGAGAGAATCTACAGGTCCTGCTCCCAAATCTATATATCCCCAAACTGCCTGCTTCCAATGCCCTTCCATCATACTCATGGACTGTTCCTCCCCTGATGAACAGTCCTCATCACTCCCCCAGCCCCCATGGCAAGAACCCTGCCTGCCAGCAGAAACTGACCTCAATAGGAAACAGAGCCAGACAGCCTTCAGGGATCTTTTGCTGTCAAGAATTTCATTCAGACAAGCCTACATAGGCAGCCTTTCCTCTACCACCTGACGAAAACTGATTTAAATGCAAACCCACACTCACATCTCTCAATGAAATCCTCCTGTAGCCTTTCAAGAATGACCACCTAGTTCTATTCAGCCAGGCAAAACACAAAATTCCCAAATGCTGGTCCACAGAGTTATCTGGAAGAGTTTTTGTAGAAGCTTCACTTTCTGGGTCCACCATGTCCCTGATCTGAATTGATTCCACCCGTCTGAACAGGAACCAGGGGTCATATATTTGGAGATTTCCTCTGAGACTTTAATACACAGACGGGTCAGAACAGCACTGCTTCAGGGATGCAATTAGGGCCAGAGGCTTTCCATCATCCCAGTCTTGCTGATTGTGTTGCTGCTACATGAATTCTATTGCTGCTAGATGATGGGTCTCTCATCTCCATCTCAGAATAAAACATGCCATTTCTTCACCTTTTGTATTTGTCTGGTCTTTTGCCATGGACAAAACATACCTTTTGCTTTAGAGAATCAAATAATGCAACCATGTGATATCATCTATCACCTACTACTCCATCCAGGAACTGTTGAAGTGCTTTGGATGTAGAAAGTCATTTAATCCTCACAACCATGCCATGGGCAGGTTTACACTTCTCTCTGGTGGACAGATGATAAACCTGAGGCACAGAACATGCACAAGTCTTCCAGCTGATGGAATATCTGAATGGAATACTAATGCTGGAAATCTTCCAACCACTTCCCAAAGCCTCCAAGCTCAAGTGCTTCACCCCTTTCCTGCCATTCTCAGTCAACATGAGCATTGTTTCTGCTATAAAGAGTTCAAGGGACTGGGACTAGAGAGATAGCAAGACAGGTAGAGTACTTGCCTTGCACATGACCCACTTGGATTCAACCCCTGGCATATGGCTCCACATGCCCTGCCTCAGCGATCCTTGAGCTTAGAGCCAGGAATAAGCCCTTAGCACCACCGGGTGTGGCCAAAAGTAACAACAAAAATATTTAAATGACTGACTCAAGCTAACAAGATATTTGGAACAATTTCTCAAGGGAGAATGCTTCCATCCTATGTGTCAGTTCGGGTCTCTCAGGAAATTCCAGATGTAAAACTAGCACCCAGAATAGAGTTTCATGGATGGCTAAGTCTGCCCATGCAGCCCTTCTAGCTCTCATGGCTCTGGGAGCTTCCCTGGGCCGTGTTTGTAGCAGGTGACAATAATCACACAACTCAACTGAACCCCAATGTCCTAGGCGAGGATAGCTTGCTTGGTCAGTTTGGCAGAAAGGATTTATCAACGATCTACCAGTGACCTACAATGCTGAGAAAGTCTAAAGATGGAAGAGACTGCAGAGAGCATCAAGTCAAGAAACTAAACAGGCCTGGTGTCATGTGCCAATTCTAGTCAACTGACAGGATGCATAAGGTTTGGCAAAGATGGAGACCAAAATAAAGAGGGAAGGGAAATGGAAGAGAGAGAATGAAAAGGTGAGAGATGGGAGGGCAGTGAAGAGAGGAAGGGAGAAAGGAATGGAAGGGGAGGGAAAGGGAAGATAGAAGGAGAGAGAAGGAGAAGGGGAAGTAAGGGAAGATGAAGGAGATGGGAGGAGGGGAGAGGAGTGAAGGGGAGGGGAAGAAAGGGGAAGGGAAAAGGAACCAAGATCACTTAGAAAAGAAGAATGCCCAAAATCACAAAACAGCTAAATGACAGATAAGACCCAGAACTCAGTCTGGGCTCCTGGTCCAGGTACCATACACCTAAACAGAACCTCGAGACTGGTATTGAAAGACAACATTCTGACCACAGAATAGTACATACAGTAAAAACAAAAGGGTATAATTCAGGTAACACGTTTGGGTCCAGAAATAGTAAGAGATGACAGCATGTTCGTTTACTTTCTACAAGAACTTTGAAAAACACAGCAGGGAGACCCAGAGTCAGGCAGGTCTTTGTTGTCCAGTTGTCCCTTCCATTACCTAGATTTGGAAATGAAGCTAAACTGGAGCAAGGGTAAATTACTAGTAGTGGTGGGTACTTAAGGATAAAAATAAGTCTGAAAAGCATCTTCCCCAGTGCTAATCACACTAAATGGTAGCTATGCTATTATTATTATTATTATTATTATTATTATTATTATTATCACCGTCATCACAGGGAAATTCCTATATGGAGTCAAGAGTCCAATGGTTGGCTCTAACACATGGGGAATGTCAGGAATGACAGAGATTTACAGGGATCTTTCCCTATTCTATTTGTAAAATCCTGGGCTTTAAGTTACCCAAACTTTTGGAATCCTAGAATTTGTTTTAATTTGTCTCCCAATGGTTCTTAATTAGAGGGTACTTCCCAGAAAGGGGGCACACTTAGGTAAACAAAATAGATTCAGAGGTGGTTGTACATGAAAGGTGTATGCTTTTTATTAGAATGTAACTTTATATTTTAAAATTATAGTCTTTAATACACATGGCAGGAAGCAAAGGCTGATCAGATCTTTGCTGATGGTATATACAGAGAAGAAATATGACCCTTCAGACATGTTGGCAATTTGCACAGAAGCTAAGGCAGGAGCGGAAGCAATCAACCTTAGAAAGTAGAAACAGGATCCTATTGGGGGTGAAACTTTAGACCCATGACAACAGAACCAGACTGTAAAAAGGGAGCAGAGAAACACTGGGTTATATGTGCCTCAAAAACATACAGTGGACTGTGGAGTAAACAGAACAGATCTTCCAACATGTTAGGGTCAGCAACAAAGGGACGGATGGGGGATGAGAACTGGGCAGTGTTTATGTGTATTGTGTTTTGATTATTCGAAAAAAAATTCTTCAGAGATCTGGAGACTGAGAACTATATTTCAAATAAATGAGGAACTTTATCCATTGATAATTACTTTGCTATTTCTATTGCTATTAACATGAAATTCTTCTTAAGGGTAGAACCAAACCTTCCTGTCATTGCATGTCTCCATCCAGAGATTGTGTAACTGGATAATGAACAACAAATCACATACTGTAGACAGGTATTTAATACATTCTGATAAACAGATGTGCAGAAAAAGGTTGTTTTGTATTCAAGTCCCATAGTGTCCCCATAATGAAACCATATGGGACCAGGAGTTACATTTATGAATAGCTAGAGCAATCCTTGGGAAAAAGATGGGAGGCATCACAATCCCCAACATCAAACTGTGTACTACAAAGTATACTAATAATTAATATGGCATGGTAATGGAATAAAGACAAACTTTCAAATCAGTGAAAAATAATTAAATAGTCTGAGACAGATCCCCAGGTATATGAAAAACTAATCTTCAACAAAAGAGCAAAAAGTATTAAGTAGAACAAGGAAAGCCTCTTCAACAAGTGGTGCTGGGAAAACTGGTCAACTCTGTGTAAGAACTCAGACATCTTTCTAACAGCAAGCACAAGTCAAATTGAATTGGATTAAAGGCTTTTATATAAGACCTAAACTTTAGGTACATAAATGAAATATAAGAACTCTCCATGATATTAAAGATAAAGGCACCTTCAAGAATGAAACATCAGGGGCCGGAGAGATAGCATGGAGGTAAGGCATTTGCCTTTCATGCAGAAGGTCATTGGTTCGAATCCCGGCATCCCATATGGTCCCCTGAGCCTGCCAGGAGCGATTTCTGAGTGTGGAGCCAGGAGGAACCCCTGAGCACTGCCAGGTGTGACCCAAAAACCAAAAACCAAAAAAAAAAAAAAAAAAAAAAAAAAGAATGAAACATCACTGACCAAGTAAGTAGAAGCAAAAATAAACAAATAGGACAACATTAAATCAAGAAGCTTTTGCACCTTGAAGGAAATGATGACTAGGATACAAAGAACATCCCTGTAATGGCAGAAATTGCTCACCCAATACTCATCTGATTTAGGGATAAGATATATAAGGCACTGGTAGAGCTTAACAAGAAAAAAAATCAAATTCCATCAAAAAATGGGGAAGAAGGGAATGAACACTTCCTCAAAGAAGAAATACGATGGCTAAAAGGCATATGAAGGGGCCGGAGAGATAGCATGGAGGTTAGGCGTTTGCCTTTCATGCAGGAGGTCATCGGTTCGGATCCCGGCGCCCCAAATGGTCCCCTGTGCCTGCCAGGAGCAATTTCTGAGCCTGGAGCCAGGAATAACCCCTGAGCACTGCCAGGTGTGACCCAAAAACAAAAACAAAAACAAAAAAAAAAACAAAAAATAAATAAATAAATAAAAGGCATATGAAAAAGTTCTCCACATCATTAATCATCACGGAGATGCAAATCAAAACAACAATGAGATTTTATCTCACAGCACAGAGACTGGCATACATTTAAAAAAAAAACCCTAAGGACAATGTGTATTGTTGCAGATGCAGTGATAAAGGGAATGTCAGTGGGAATGTCAACTGGTTTAGACTTTTTGGAAAATAATATGGACATTCCACAACACACACACACACACTCTAAAAATTGAGCTCTCATATGAGTCGACAATACCACTCCTTGGAATATATCCTAAGGGCTCAAAATACAATTCAGAAAAAGGCATCTGTACGTCTATGTTCATTGCATGATATTCACAATAGCCAGAATCTGGAAATAATGCATATGCTGGAGAACAGATGAGTGGATAAAGAAACTGTGGTACATCTATACAACGGAATACTATGCAGTTGTTAGGAAAAATAAAGTCATGAAATTTTATTATAAGTGAATAAACATGGAGAGCCTCATTCTGAGTGAAATGAGTCAGAGAGGGAGAGACAGAGAATGACCATACACATCAATGAGATATTAAAAATATATAAGAGAGCCACTGCCATGCCTGCCCGTTGGCCAGCGCCATAATATCATCTAATTCTCAAAGGGAAGGCAAAAAAAAATAACTAAAAACTTATAGATATACCAGTCTTGCAGCTGATAACACTCTGAGGATCTTTGAAGCCAATGTGAGCTGCCTCCCCTCTCCATCTACCCTACCACCAGGAGTTGCAGCCATGCCCACAATGCAGAATTACCGCCATATCTGTCCATTGGCCAGTGTTTCATGGACTCATATCACCCAATAAAGAGGTAAATCAAACCACAAAAATCCATATATATGTCTCACAGCTGATGGTACTGGGGTAACTCAGGAGGGGGTAGGGCAAGTCCCATGCCCTGCCAAAGCCTCAGCAGCTGCACAGACAAACCCACGAAATGCTATCATGCCAATGACCCAACTTCACTACTTTTCTTCTAATCATGCAGAGCCACATAAAGACTGCAAACTCCAGGTATGCTGGTTCTGAGTCTCTGAGGTCTTTGGGGCCAAGGCATAAATTGAGTACAGAGCCCAATATCTCTGTACTTCCAGAAGTCTCAGCAGCTAAGACTATGATCCATCACTGCCACCACATGAGCTCAATGGCTCAGCTCCACAAATCCTTGAAGTCCTCTACTGTGTACCCCCATACAGAACCTTGCAACACCTCCATAGTTTTTTTGTTTTGTTTTTGTTTTTTGGTTATACTGGCAGTGCTCATGGGTTACTCCTGGCTCTGTGCTCAGAAATGGCTCCTGGCAGGCACAGGGAACCATATGGGATGTCAGGATTCAAACTATCATCTGTCCTGGATCAGCTGCATGCAAGGCAAACCTTTGTGTTATCTCTCCGGCCTCATAGTTTTAATACTGACATCCCAGTAGGAATATACCAAATTATATGTGAAATTATTTTAGAAGCCACATAAGTTCAACAACAACAACAAAACCAACAGAATACTCAACTAGCAATAAACAGCTTAGTAAATCTTCAGACAATGACATAAGGACCCCATTATGAGATATGACAATTTTCAAAACTTTTCTTTTAATCAAGTTTTTTTTTGAGAATTCCATTACCATTTAGCTTAGCAAGCAATATTAAGTAAATTATTCATACCTGCCAAAAGGCAGGCTTGAAGGAAGTTGGGAAACTGGTGAGAATAGTGAAGGGAATATTACATTGGTAGTAGAAAAGTTGTTGGGGGCTGGGAAGGTGGCGCTAGAGGTAAGGTGTCTGCCTTGCAAGCGCTAGCCAAGGAAGGACCGCGGTTCGATCCCCCGGCATCCCATATGGGCCCCCCAAGCCAGGGGCGATTTCTGAGCGCATAGCCAGGAGTAACCCCTGAGCATCAAACAGGTGTGGCCCAAAATCCAAAAACCAAAAAAAAAAAAGAAAAAGTTGTTGGAACACTTAGTTGCTGGGGACATGCTGCGTCCCTAAGCAAGACCTTAGTGGGTTCCATAAATCCTCACTGGGAGAAGTGGGTACACGAGGCGGACGAATATGAAATATGAAATAATGATACCACACGCAGTATGTGTGGGGTCAACACATTTCTGGCAAGAGTGCGACAAATTTAATCTTCAGGCAAGGGAGTATATAAAGGAAGAAAGAGGCAGTCCTAACATGAAAGGAATATGCAATGTACATTGTTTGATTTTAGAACAAACACACATAGCTTTAGGTGGTTTGTAACCTTAGAATAGAATAGGTTTCAGTTAGGAGTTAGAGGATAAAAGGAAGACTAAATTCTTACATATCAAAGAAGTTCCTGGCCCTAGGTGTCATTACTGATGTAAATTAAGGGATACCAGGAATCCTGGTTTACTCCTGATAACAAGTATTCTTAACCTGAGGGAAATAGTATTCTAGCTAGGGGCTAAGACCCACTTCCAATGATCTGGTAATAGAAAGAGATAACACTTAAGAAAGAGGTACATAATTATACCTAGTAAAATAGCCTAATTCTACACTGACCAAACCTGTTTGTAAGCAGGTATTCAAAGTGACAGGGAAAGTCCCTGAGACAAAAATCATTCTGCTAGTTGTGCTCAAAGGCAGGGAGAGAAGACCATTGTCTTGAAGATGCTATGTTTTGACTTGGCCTACGGAAGTAAAAAGGCTGACAGAAAGAGAGGTAGCTGGCTGGACTTTGAGTTGCAAATATACTAAGCCATCAGGGAACTTCTAGCAGTTTTCTTTGGTACTGAAATTCCTATAATGACTGCAGAATAGCTAAGGCCGAATTTCTGTAGTAAGCAGAAACAAATTAAAGGGAAAATGTTAAGTCACTACCATGTAAGAAGTATGACAGAAATATCGCCAGTGATCCACGCAAGGATCAATGATTGAGTTCTCCAGTGGGCCTTCTGGCAGATATTTCTTGGGAGGAAAATTAGGCACTGCACCAGGAAAGCCAAAAGCCACGTCTGGTGTGTGCTTCCTTAATAAATGGAGACATACTTTTGCGGGTAGTGACAATACATCCCCCCCTTTTTTATGTCACTCCTGGCGGCATTCAGGGGCTATTCCTGGCTTTGTGCTCAGAAATCGCTCTTTGCAGGCTCAGGGGACCACGTGGAAAGCCGAGATACGAATCACTGGTCTTGCTTAGGGACACAGCACGTCCCCAGCACTTAGTGGCAGAAATAACTGTATTATAAGCAATTCTGTAAACTATGGTGTTTAAAATAAAGAAATGTTTTAAAAAATATATATGGTATGAGAATAATACAATAAGACAGTAGAAATGTTTTTAAGAAAATACAGTATAAGAATAATACAATAAGACTGTAATACAATAGAGATGATGGGGCAGTGCGGTTAGAACTGAGAAGGGACAGCTATGACAAAAATAGTTGGAAATAAGCATTTTAGACAAGAACTGGGAACTGAAAGAAAGTAAAGTAATATGCATGATACCCCTTCAGTATCAGTACTGCAAACCATGATACCTAAAAGAGAAAAGGAGGAGAGAGAGGGAGAGAGAGAAGAAGAAGAAGAAGAAGAAGAAGAAGAAGAAGAAGAAGAAGAAGAAGAAGAAGAAGAAGAAGAAGAAGAAGAAGAAGAAGAAGAAGAGAGAGAGAGAGAGAGAGAGAGAGAGAGAGAGAGAGAGAGAGAGAGAGAGAGAAGAAAGAAGCGCACTGGGGCCGGAGGAACAGGGATGGGAGGAAAATTGGTTGAAAAAAACTGGTAAAGGGATGAATGCAGGAACACTATATAACTGAAACTCAACTATCAGCTTTTTGTTTTTGTTTTTGATTTTTTGGCTTTAGGGCCACACCCGGTGATGCTCAGGGGTTACTCCTGTCTATGCACTCAGAAATCACTCCTGGCTTGGGGGACCATATGGGACACCAATGGATCAAGCCACAGTCCGTCCTAGGCTAGCGCTGGCAAGGCATATGCCTTACCATTTGCGCCACCGCTCATCTTCTCGACTATCAACTTTTCTTTTCTTTTTTTTTATTAATTTGAAACTTTTTTTTCTTTATCTAAACATCTTGATTACATATATGATTGTGATTAGGTTTCAGACATGTAAAGAACACCCCCTTCACCAGTGCAACATTCCCACCAACAATGTCCCAAATCTCCCTCCATCTCATCCCACCCCCACCTGTACTCCAGACAGGCTTTCCAGTTCCCTCATTCATTCACATGATTATGGTAGTTCTCTGTGTAGTTATTTCTATAACTGCACTCACCACTCTTTGTGGTGAGCTTCATGAAGTGAGCTGGAAGTTCCAGCCCTCCTCTCATTGTCTCTGAGGATTGTAACTATCAACTTTTTAACTCTATCTCACTATGATGTAATAAAATTTTATTTTAATTAAAAACTATAAGGTCAAATAAAATTAAATTAAAATTGTGTATCACTGTGCATATTGCTCTTGATGCCTCAGTTTCCCTGACTACTTTCTCCTGGGCTTTGAAAATAGACTTAAGGTGTTATTACGTGCTTTGGAATCTAAAGTCCCCAAACTCAGCTCAAAGTGTCCTGCCTTCTGGTTCTTAATAAAACCCAAAAAAATGAAACAGTGGGGTGACAGAAAGCCTTTGCTCAAGAGTCTCTGAACCTCCCATTCAAAACAAGAGAAAGAATCTACAAATGTCAGTTCTCCCTCTCTCAAAATAAGAATAAACAGTAGGGACTGGAGCAATAGCACAGAGGGAGGGCGTTTGCCTTGCATGTAGCTGACCCAGGACAGACCTGGGTTTGATCCCCAGCATCCCATATGGTCCCCCAAGCCACCAAGCCAGGAGTGATTTCTGAGCGCATAGCCAGAAATAAATCCCTGAGCATCACTGAATGTGGCCCAAAAACCAAAAAAAAAAAAAAAGAATAAACAGTAACTTCAAGATCTGTAATGGCCAAATGGAGAACTAATGAGTCAGTTTGCCAAGAAAAGAGGGCCTTGCCAGACATCAGCCATGTGCCCTGATTCTGATCTCCCCAAGCTGGCCCAGGTTTCTGTCTCTACAAATGGTAACTGCTGGATTTCTCAAGGTTGAGAAACCACTTTCTTCCACGCCTGGGTAAAGCCAGAAAAAGTAAATGAATTTCTTCATGTAGCTACAAATAAGCATGAGAATTTCAGCCTGATTAGTCTGTCTGAAGGCAGGCTTTCAGAATTAGGACAGGTTTCTCAACCCTGGGCAGACGTGCTCCAAACGCACATCCTGGGGCCCTAGAGATGGAGAAGACCCAGACCCAAAGGGAAAGAAGAGATTAAGGTATACTTTTGTGCAATAAACATAGACTGGCCTTATTTATAGCCTAATGTAACTTCATTAATAGCTTACACGGGATTTAAAGATATTCTTGTGCCCAATTTATATACGAGGAAGCAACTTGCATCTGACTTGAAAGTCTGCATTCCTAAGCATGCAATTATTTTAATATCAAAATGTTTCAGTTTCATTCTTTTCTAAATCAACAACAATGCAAAGACTTTGCGATTCACTTCAAAGAGCACGTGGGTTCTATATTTACTTGTGGCAGCTATTTCATGTCTCAAAGTGTTTTCTAAGAAAATGATCATGGATGTGGCTGGATGGCTCTTTGGCCATCAGCAACTCACAGCAACATGGCTGTTCGTGGTAAAATGAAGAAAACTCTAAATTTCCCACCATAGATCATGGCTAAATAGAACCATCATTTTAAATTGTTGTTGCTGTTGTTGTTGTTGTTTTATTGTCATTATTGTTGTTATTATTTGGAAGGTCACACCCACCTGTGCACAGAATTTTACTCTTAGCTCTGCACTCAAAGATTTCATCTAGAGTGCTCAGAAGTGCTCAGGGGACAATATGTGGTACTGGGAATTGATCCTGAATCAATCTTTGGTATCGATCCAATGCAAACACCATATTACCAGGGATGACACATTTTTAATTGCTAGAAAAGACAAGGTTTTAGTTTAGGTTTGAATTTTTTTTGTTTGTTTGGTTGGCTTTTGAGTCACACCTAACTGGGCTCAGGGTTTACTCCTGGCTCTTTACTCTCTCTTTACTCACTGCCAGGCAGAATTCAGGGAGATCATATGAAGTGCCAGGGTTGGACACATGGAAGGTAAGTGTCCTACCAAGCTGTGCTATCTCTCTAGCTCAAAGCCATCATGTTAATGAATATTAGACAGTTAGTAATAATGGGTAGAGAGATCACAGAGCATGCCAAAAAGCATTCACAGTATTGCTCAGTGACAACATATAAATAATATATTTCAAATGATTATATGTTTTTAAGATGACATAATTTTATTACATTTTTAACTTTCCCAGGTTTTCTGAAATGATCATGCATTTCTCTAAAACACTTTCAAGCTGGAGTGACTAAGAAAATCCACTTGGGGGGCCGGGCGGTGGCGCTCGAGGTAAGGTGCCTGCCTTACCTGCGCTAGCCTAGGAGACGGACCGCGGTTCGATCCCCCGGCATCCCATATGGTCCCCCAAGCCAGGAACGACTTCTGAGCGCATAGCCAGGAGTAACCCCTGAGCGTCACCGGGTGTGGCCCAAAAACCAAAAAAAAAAAAAAAAAAAAAAAAAAAAAAAAAAAAAAAAAAGAAAATCCACTTGGAGCTGCCCTTTCAGGATGAACGGAATACAGACTAAAAGATTCTTTTTTCAATGGGAAAACTACTTGAAATTCAATTTACGTATGGCTTCTTACCAGACACACGTCCATGATCTTAAAAGCACACTGATAATGTATCCAGAACTGACCACCTGAAAACTTACCATATTTTTCCCTCTATAAGATGCACCTGATCATAAGACGCACATTGTTTTTAGATGAGGAAAATAAGAAAAAAATATATTCTAAACCAAATTGTGCAACACGAAATGCCATCAGGAGATGGCAGCTGGGAACAACCAGCCTGCCAGGCTGAAGTATATTTACAACATGCCAGTCCACAGCTGGTTAAGCACATTTACCTAACTTTTTTTTTTATATCAGAAAATTAAAAACAAAAACAAAACATTTTTTTAAATACTCGGGCTTCAGCTCCGGGTGTCATTCGCTTCATAAGATAAACAAAAATTTTCTCCCATCTTCTGGGAGGTGGAAAGTGTGTCTTATGGTATAAAAAATATGGTACTTAGCTAGCTAAGAACATTTTCAAATGGCGTTGAAATTCTCAGCTATCCCCATGGCCCAGAAAGTCCTCCCAAAGCAACATCAGTGTCAGTCATGGATGATTCCAAGACCCAGTCCTCAATGTCCAGGCAGGTAGCCCCCTTCCCACCAGCCACAGTCAAACCTACATCTTTGGACCCAGACATCCATTCCTTGCACAGCAGCCAAACCCAGAAGACCTAGGTCTTCTGAAGTCAGCGTTTCTTTTGGCTTTGTGTCCAGAAGCAGAACAAAGAAATACAAAAGAACTACAGTCTGCAAGTAGGAACAAAAGATTAAGCTTCTTCCTCCCACCGCTTCACCAGGGCCCTCCAATAGTTACTGCAGTTCTCTGTGGAAGCTGTGGGAACTTATTCATGCCCTTTACTAAATACTTAATAAAAATGATTTGTTCACGTTTAATATCTAAGCAACTGACTACCATGCTTCTTACTGCCAAGTGCCTTTCCTTTTTAAATCAGAATTTGAGCAGGGAAGCTAATGGAGACGGGAGCTCAAAGGTCCAGTTTAAGAGATTCTCTCTACAGATTCCCACAGCTCCCTAGAAAAAGATTCGAAAGTAATCAGAAATGATGACTGTCACATTGCCAAGAAGACCATGCTAGAAGAAAAAATACAGTAATATATGCTGAATATTGAGTCCTGTTTTCCCCAGAGTTGCAGACTTGCCTTCAGCCTCAGCAGGAAAGAGATGCTGATGCTGGAGGGAGCAGAAACTGAGGTGTCTGTGCATTCTTGAAGAGCCCACCAGGCCGCCCACATACTCTGGTGTGTCACCAGCACCAGAGCTAACTCTAGCCTTCCGGCACTATTTACTGGAGAGGTGGGAAGGAAGTCAAAAACATGAAACTCAAAAACAGCCAAATGTTTTAGCAACAGTAGACAGTAAGGACTCCTTTTTCTAAAAAAAAAAAAAAAAAAAAAATGGCGGGTGAACCCAAATAAAGAGAGCAGAACTAAGCTTCTACTGGCCTGTAAGGCGTTCTAACTAGGAGCCCAGACACACCATTAAGATTTGTGGTCTTTTTTATTTTTTTAACTTTGTTTATTTATTGATTAATGGGTTTTGGGGCCACACCCAGAGGTGCTCAGGGGATGCTCCTGGCTCTGTGCTCAGAAATTGCCCCTGGCAGGCTGAGGGACCATATGGGTGCTGGAAATTGAACAGGGTCCCTTCCAGATTGGCCGCATGCAAGGCAAATGCTCTACCACTGTGCTATCTCTCCATCCCAGGTTCATAGTCTTGAGCAAGTCTCTTCGCTCTATTTTTTTCAACCATCACTCAAAAAACCCACCCTCTCACCTGCTGCATTTCCTCCATACCCAAAATCAGTCTCCAACACTACTTCTGATTTATTAGCAGTCATACTTATAGTTAGCATCTGTCTTTTGATGGAAAAGAATCCTTTAAAGAAAAGAGATCCTTGTTGGACTTTTTACACTGTTGTGAGCCCAACATCTGACAACATGTGGGCATTCAAATACATGTTGAATGAGATCTAGGATAGCAACCACAATTATAAAAAACATTTCTCAGAAAGTTATGAGTTAAGCAATCCAACAATAGGCAATAGCAGGCATATTTAGAAACTCAATAGTTAACACATTTCCCCCCTCTTCTTTAAACCTCAAAGCATCTGGAGGATTTTGTTTTCTTATCTCACCAACTTTAGAACCACAAAGAACTTGTGCAGGAAGATATACAGCCCAAGTCTCAGTCTTCAGAGGAAAAATATTCCCCCAATTAAAAGGAAAGTCAAGTATAATCTAGAGGACTAAATAGGGTATTTGTGCCCCACTACTGCAGTACCAAAGGAGCATAAATGAAGCTGTTTTTGTTTCGTTTTGTTTTGTTTTTGGATTATACCCAGGGGTGCTCAGGGGTTACTCCTGGCTCTGCACTCATAAACTGCTCCTGGCAGACTCAGGGGCCCACATGGGATGCTGGGAATCAAACCAGGGACTGTCCAGGGTTGGCCACGTGCAAGGCAAACATCCTACCACTGTGCTATTGCTCCCTAACTGTAGCATTAAAAAAAAGTTTATTATCTTATAGTTCTGGAGCTCAGAATTGGTCTCAAAAGGCTAAACTTAGATACCAGCAAGACCACATTTGCCATTGAGGTTCTAAGAAGATTCTGTCTCCTTGTCTTTTCCTTCTGGAAGCTGCCCACTCTGAGACCTTCATCACCATCTATTCTTTGCTTCCTGGGTCCACATGAAAAATGCAGGATTTTGCCTTTCGTTGCAGTGTGACATTTGCAAGAGGCTGTCACTTTGAACAAGTCAGAGGGAGGACAAATGTCAGATAATCTCACTCAGGTGTGAGTGGAAAACCAGGGAATGGACAGTGTCCAGTGAACACAGGGCCTTGGATTGACAAAACTGAAGGGGACAAGCAATGGGGAAAAGAGAAGGAGGCAGAGGAGCAGATGAAGAGACAGATGAGACGTGATATAAGGATCGTGGGGTAGGGTCTTGGCAGGAGGACATGGGTGATGGTGGAGGTGCAGTAATTTTGTACAACCAAGAACATAAACAGGAGTACTATTATAGTCATGTTACCATTAGACACATTTTCCTCACCCAAAAGATGGGGGGAAATGTCTGTGCATCTTACGAAGCGAATACTGCCTGAAGCTGAAACCTGAGTGCAGGGGAAGAGAACAGATACTAACCACATGGCATCTGCAGTATGATACTTAGTTTATTGCACAGACATACAACAGAGTATAAGTAATCACATTAATGCGCTTTCACTGTTACATACAGAGCTTTCATTAAGCTTACTTTTTTTACAAAAATTTTTTACAAAAATGTATCTAAATTTTTTTTTTATTTTCCGATGTAAAAATGAGTTAGATAAATGTGTTTAATGAGTTGTGGATTGGCGTATTGTAAATATGGTCTTGCACCCTGATAGTACCCAGCTGCCATCTCCTGATGGTGTCTTGCAATGTGTTTATTAAATATTTTAGTACACCTTTTTTTAGAATATTTTTTTCTCATTTTCCTCATCTAAAAACTATGTGTATCTTATGGTCAGGTGCATCTCATAGAGTGAAAAATACGGTAATTTTTTAAAAATCTATCCCCAGATTCTCACCTTGATCTCATTTGTAAAATTCCACTTGCCAGGTAAGGCAGTAAGTAGAATCACAGGATCTAGGGATAAGAATGTGGGCATTCGTAGAGAGCCACTACTCAACTGGACTTCCCCTCAAATGACACAGGAGTAAATAAAAAGAGTGCAAATATTCAGGGATCCTGCTTTCTGGTGACTCTCTTCTAACACTGGAATCACCTCTCCTCAAGCTCACAAGTGCAAGTACACCTGTGTATAGACATGATAATGTGCATACACCTGCTGGTACATGAATGCGTACCTGCCCATTGGCACACCTACATAAAATACCTGCATGTACATGGATGTAGTCTGAACACACAGGTATTCCTGCATGTACATAGATGTACAATGCACAACTTCATGCTCGTGCGCACACGTGCGCGCGCGCGCGCACACACACACACACACACCTTACATAGGTAAAACTTCTTACTGCAGAGGGAAACAGCAGGGGCACCCACAGAGGCAGGGCCTGGCTGATGATAAGGATGAAGTCTGGGTTTGGGTAACCTTGCCACCACTTCCTGTTTCCCTGACCTTTTCTTCTGAGATGTTAATCCCACCTGGATAATCAGACCCACCCACACCTGGGAATGGGAAGAGCTGTTTTAAATAAGGAATAAAAGAGTCCGACTGGGGGGGGGAGGGAAGGAAGAAAGCAGATAGCAGAAAGATTCATGACAGAGAAAAAGCCATGGAATAAAGCAAGCTGACTCTGATGAAACTTAAACTGACTGCTTGTGAATTATTTCTCCAATGCTACCACCCTTCTTCATCAGACCCTTCTGCCTGAAACATGGTGTTAAGATAGAATTAAATGAAAGAAGTGTTTGGTGTTAAGTGCTAAGTGTAGTATGACAGATAATAGATAAATGTAATAATCAAATATAGACACCTGTCAAGATGAAGGCTTCTGTTTTTTGCTTTCTTTACCCTCACTTGTCCTCCACCCTCTTGCTCTGGAATTTCCCCAGTAATTTATTTAAGTGATAAAATGCAAACTCTGTATTAAACTCTGTATTTTGTCTTTTCACCCCCACTCCTGTCCTTCACCTTCTTGTTGTCCACCCTCTTGTCTTCCACCCTCTTGATCTGGAATTTCCTCAGTAATGTCAATAGATTGGATATTATGTTTGAGCCCGGACAAGAGATTGGTGCATTCTACAAGTTCTACTTTCCATATTGACCCTCCTCTCAAGACCCCTTAAGCCTATAAAAGATACTTCCCTAAATTGCTCTGGGCCTCCAGTCTCAGTCTGCATGACAGATCTGGTCGCCCCAGCTAGCTGGACTCAATAACACTGATTTGCTGTTGCATTCTCTGAAGATTCATGGTCTTTATTTAAGGCGGTGGGCTTTTTCAGACCCTTAACAATGGTGGCTGGGGTGGCTTCACCCAACACATGGACCTTATACTTTATATTTTATTCAACAGGTCTGGAGTCCAGATTTGTCCTTCATCCCATCACCTTGCTATAGGTCTCTGGTCCGGAGAACCATTCCAGACAGCAGGAAGGTCTTTCTGCTGAGTCCATATCCTGCAGCTCCTAGTGTCCACACACTCCTATCCCACTGACCATTCTACCTGCCACTAAAAGTAGCAAGTGGCTAAGCCTCTTTTCTTTAACAATAATGGAATTCTACAACTGTAGAGACAGTCCAGGAGATCAGGTGTAAAGTGAACCTAAGTAAAAAGCCTAACAACAAAGGCCCTTCCCCAACTTCCTGTTTCCCTAATCTCTTTTGATATATAAAACCACACCTAGATTACAAGGCCTCCCCCGACCCTGGTGTATAATAAAGAAAGAATTTTGGGGACAGAGTTTATCAGAGAGGAAAAAGACACATGGGATAGGCAGCACAGGAAGAGCTCTGCAAAAATGAGCACATGGCAGAGAGACTCATGGGGTGAAAAACTGTGAGGGGGGCCAGGCGGTGGCGCTAAAGGTAAGGTGCCTGCCTTGCCTGCACTAGCCTTGGACGGACCGAGGTTCGATCCCCCAGTGTCCCATATGGTCCCCCAAGCCAGGAGCAACTTCTGAGCACATAGCCAGGAGTAACCCCTGTGCATTACCAGGTGTGGCCCAAAAACCAAAAAAAAAAAAAAAAAAAAAAAAAAAGAAAAACTGTGAGGAATATCTTTTCTGATTGTTGGGATTATTTCTCCACCATTACCCTGCATCTTCAGACCCATCAAAGGAAGGGGCTAGAGGCACTGTGTTGAGGAGGACTCATCCAAAACATGGGCTTTATATTTTTTTTAATTCTACCATCAAGAATGCCTGACACCTGTCTGGGCTGCCTGTCAACACAGATGTTACCATCCAGCAATACACTTTATCACAGTCACCCCACAATCCCTCCTGTCAGCTTCTCCACCCGACCTCTGGGCACACATCACAGATGGCCTTACCCTGCACTCCTTGTGAGGATGGCAGTCCTGGGAGCAAGCACCATAAAAACATTTTTTCTAGGTAGGCAACAGAGGAAGCTTCCCAGTCACTGCTCGAGGTCTCTGGAGGTCATTTCTGGATGGGTTACTCAGCTTGGGGTCAGTACTGAGAGGATCACCAAGGACACCCTGCTCTGGGACCATGTGATATCAGGGATAAACAGACATGTGCTCCAGCTCTTTGAGTTCTCTCCCCAGATGCAACATATGTTTTTAAACTTATGTTTAAGTTAATAAACAAATAACTTAGTGATTTAATTTTATTAACAATTTAACAATTCATTAACAAATCATTTTATTAATAATAGTTTTTAAACTCACGTTCATGAATTCTTTCCCAAAATGCCCCTGACCACAAGTGCCACCAAATTCTAGACAAACTAAGTTGGGCAAGAGACACCAGCACTGAGATTGTACTGGATTACATGACAGAAACCAGGCAGGTAAGAATCTAGGATGGCTAGTCTGAATCATTGACTCAAATGAGTTTGTCAGGGCATCAGAGGTGAGGATAGGAGAAGCCATCTTCTTCTTGTACTGCAGAACATCTGGAGATGACAAATGCTAGTCCCCAGTGCTCCTCAGGATCTCCAGAAATGGGGATATATTACAGGTGAGGTCCCTAGGACTAGTTAACCAACAACTCCCAGCTTCCAGGTCAAAGTATTCCTAATATCCAAATCTCTCCCAATACCCTCATCTGAGTCCCCTTGTCCTTGGCAATCCCCAGATGGGAGCAGTGTTAGTTCCGGGGGTTTGGGGGACAAGCCTGACGGCTCTTCCCACCTAGAATCTGCTCAAGTGAAAATACACAAGCTGAAAAAGGTTGAATTCTCCCCGCACTGAACAGTGCTATGTTGAACCAATAAACCATTTTAATGGTTAAGTAATTAGCTTTGCTGAAAGAGACAACCGGTGAACAGACAACCGGGGAAGTACAAATGAAACCCGAGGGAAGAAATCGATAGAAAAGCAACAACAGGACATTAAAGTTGCCGGTGAGAAAACTTCTTCCAAGGCATAATTTCAGATCAATAGAAAAATTCAAGATCTAATTTTCTTTACTGGCGCAGGTTGGAGAATGGGGGGAAATGACAGCAAAAACAATCATCGAGTCTCAGGGGATTCAGGCTGATAAAGTCTGTCCATAGGAGGGACACTTGAAGAACTGAGAACATGTCTGCCTGTACGCCTGCCTCCATTCATAGCATCACATGATCCCTGTGGAAGGGAGACAGTACCCAGGTCCCCAACAGTTCTACATGTGCACACAATGTTGGCCCCACTGAGATGCCAAGAATAGGGTGAAGGTGTCAGCAAGACTGGAGAATCCTGACAACAATTTGGCCAGCAAGGGGGAATCAGGAACTCAGGGGCCTCGAAGGCCTCTCCAGCAATGCTGCTCCTAAAGGAGGTTAGGAAGATGAAAAGATTCCTGGCCACTACAGGGATCCTGTTTAGAATGGTTTCAACTTTATTGAAAGAGGATGAAGCTGGCAAAAGGGGGTAATTCCATAAAAGGACAAGGTTAGTGGGGCAGCATATTTTATCTTGCATATGTCTCGTTTTTCTAAGGGTTTGTGCCATTGGCTAATCCTGGTTTTTGTAAAAATGTTGGGAACCAGACGCACAATTTGTGCCTTTTCCTTATCATGATTAAGTTTTATCAGAACACATTCTCTTTCTGAGCGAAGGTGGGGACAGGAGATGCAAGACTGATATCACATTTCTACATAGCAGGGGTGAGGGCTGGGGATGTTGTAAAGCTGGGTTGCCACATGTTCTGCCCTCCTTTGCTCCACAGTCACACTGCATTCTACCTCTGCATCCCTGCTCCCTTCCATCTGGACACGGGCCCAAGCTGGCTCTGCAGGCCATTATTTCAGGTACCACCATGTCCCTTCAGCTCATGTCCTCTGTCAGGTTGGGGCTCCCTGGAGGCTGCTCTGCTTTCCTGCTCATTCCTCATTTTTCCCTGGCATCTACACCCATGCTCCTGTCCACCAAGGGCCCTGGCACCAAGAGCAGGGCCAGCCACCTAGAAAGGGCTCAACTTGAGATGCTGAATCAGCTCCCAAAAGAATGAGGACCGAGCCAGCTGGATTCTAGCTTCCTGATCTTCTCACCTGCAGTTAATCGCCATAGCTGAAAGCAAGCACTGGGTGAGACTGTCCCTGTCCCCAGTGAGGCCTTGAACAGCTGCCTTTTAGGTCAGCAAGGTCCTTTCCAGTGCTTGGAAGTGACAGAAGGCTTTGACTTAACTGCTCACCCAATTTAGTCACAGGAGCCAGATTTCACATCCCATACCTAAGATGTCCAAGGAAGGATCCAATTTTCATACACACACTGCCTCACACATGCACTCACACTGGCACACATACACACACACATCTGCATTCTACAGACAACACATGTTGAAAAACATATTAATTATTGAGTCCCGGATGGAAGTGGATGATGGGGAGATGCTGGCCCAGACCACTCGCCTGCAACTCCCTCCAGCCGGCGGGTCTCAGGGTGATGGCGAGGAAATGATCCACAGACAGTCAGGTTTCAGGAGACATGAAGCTTTGTTGATAATACACTCTATGGGAACGGAGAGATAGCATGGAGGTAGGGCATTCACCTTGCATGCAGAAGGACGGTGGTTCGAATCCCGGCATCCCATATGTTCCCCAAGGTTGCCAGGGGCAATTTCTGAGCATAGAGCAAAGGTCTCAAACTCAGTTTACCTGGGGGCCACAGGAGGCAAAGTCGGGGTGAGGCAGGGCCACATAAGGGATTTCACTTACCGAATATTCACAATAAAAAAAAATCGCATTAGTAAGAAAAAAAAAATCGCAAAATATTGCATTAAACATTTGCATACCCCGAATGGAACTGCTCGGGGTATGCGAATGTTTAATGCGATTTTTTTCTTACTAATGCGATTTTTATTGCGATTATTCGGTAAGCGAATAATCGCGAATACTGCGATATTTGAAGGCCAGCCGCGGGCCACAAAATGTTGTACGGAGGGCCGCAAAAGGCCCGCGGGCCGCGAGTTTGAGACCCCTGGCGTAGAGCCAGGAGCCCTGCTGGATGTGACCCAAAAACCAAAAATAAAATTAAAATAAAAGATAATACACCCTAGCCACCTAGGCCAGTGATGGTTAACCTTTTTGAGCCTGAGTGTCCAAAGAATTTCCTCAAAGTGCCAAGTACGTCAATTAAACCTTAATAAGAAAATTTTAGTATCTTAAAAACTATAAATTTTATACATTTATTCATTGCGGACCTTCTCGCGTGCCAGCTGCAAGGCCTTCGCGTGCCACAACTGGCACTCGTGCCATAGGTTCGCCATCGCGGACCTAGGTGAACCTTTTAAGCAGGCTCTCATCAGCTTCCCTGACATCTCAACCTGTTTCTGCCTGTCATCTTATTTGCTGAATCCTCTCTGAATCCTCTCCAACCATCTTCCTTCCCTGAGGCAATCCCTTTATTAGCAACTACAGACCCCTTCCAGATGTGGGTAGGTCTGCCTCTCAAGGTGAGCAAGGCAGGAAATTGGGGAAGGGGAGTAACAACACATACCACATACAACATACATCTGTACTATGCTTGCATAGTACATATGCATACTTTCAACAAGCATCACATCACCACACACAAGGATCATGCCAGAAGGAGCATCATACCCTCCTCCCCTCCCCAAACAGACCCAGAATATGAACCCCATCTATGAGGGCCTGAGAGGGCTCCACGCCTTCCTCAGAAGGCAGATCTATGACAGGTAAGTGCTGTAGAGTTCACTGTCCATTCCAGATGGTCCCCCAAATACATGGATACTCAGTCACGCAAGGGACAAAAGTGAGAGCACTTTAGGAGAATAGGGGGTGGAGAAATTATTGCCCAATTTTGCCCAAATCCATATTTGTGACTTCATATGCTGAAAACCGAGCACCCCAATGTACTGCTACATCCAGGTATGACCAAAAATGAGCACTAAAACTATGTCAGTTGGTTATTTCCCAGTCAATGAGCCCAGAGGAGAAGGAAGACTGGGGCCCTGAGCTCCGTGCCCCACCCAAGAAACAGCAGACTGCCTCCCACTCAGAGGCACGTCATCTCTGCACAGAGAAAAAGCTGCAATCATCATACATCAGAGAGCAAGCAAGGATGTGTATGAAACTGTTGCCCCAAAATTCAGTAAGTGCATACCTTGACTGGGTACCAGTGAAGGTAGAGAGTTTCCCAGAGGACAAACTCAGCAAACTCAGGGGAGAGACACAGTGTATGAGAGTGAAAATAGACGATTCAATGGCATCTCGCGGGACAGACCTGGAGGATCATGCCTGAATGTTCCCAGCACAACTCTGAGGCTCCACATGTACAATGCTCCACACATATGAAGATTTCATTAGGATCAGGAAGTGAGTACATGGCCAGAGTGATAGCACAGCGGTAGGGCAATTGCCTCGCACATCGTCAACCCCGGGATGAACCTGGGTTTGATCCCCAACATCCCATATGGTCCCCAAAGTCTGCCAGGGGTAATTTCTGAGTGCAGAGCCAGGAGTAACTCCTGAGCATCAAGAGGTGTGGCCTAAAAAAAGAAAAACAAGAAAAGGAGTGAGTGCAGGAATTATCTGGGTGCCAAGACAGAGGTACTGAGCAGCCCCTGGACTCTGGTCATTGGCTTTAGGTGTATGTGTGATGGGGAGGAGTCCAGCTACTTGCTCCAGGGTTTGTGCCTGTCACGAAAGCTCGGGATATGACTCCAGATACCCAAATCAGCACTATGAGGACCACTGGGGGACTATAGAACCAAGGCTCAGATTCTTGCTGAAAGATTTCTGAGCTGTGTGTCAGCTGAGGCCATCTAAGGGATGATGATGATGATGATGATGTCTGAATGCTGAGAGGTGAGATCGCTGGGGAATTTCACAGATGACAAAGAGCCAAAGACTCCCCAAATTAGGCTTGGGTTGTCAACACTGGCCCAGGTCTTAGACCAATGAGCACTCCAATAACAAGCAGCAATGACAGTATGATATACTTAAAACACCCCAAGAAAAGGTGTTTGCAAACTCCCAGTAGGAGGAAATGCTGAGCTCAGCCACAGCGTCGCAAAAAGCTCCCCAGAAAGCAAGTAAGGACTCTGAACCCAAGAAGAAATCGCTGAAGTAAGGCAAGAGCAACCCCAAGAGTGGAAGCAGGAGAGAGTTCCAGAGGAGAAGTGAAGGAGCAGAAAAGGCCAGGGTGGCAGCAGGAACAGGGGCAGAAGATGGGCAGCTAGGGCAGAAGAGTGGTCCTTGCAACAGAAAGAGCTTCCTAAAAAGAGCAGTTAAGGAAGTGATGTGAAAGCTCCATCATCTCAGGGGGACGTGGAGGAAAGACAAGTGTCCAGATTTGGATGCCACGGAAGAGCCCCGCAGATGAACTTGAGGCCAAGATCAGAAGCTGGAACCTGACCTGCCCATGACGAGGAGGTCTGGGATGCAAGAGTGGGAGAGGGTGATGCGGAGGAAGAAATCCTTCCTTAAATTGAGGATGGAGAGGTGGGGTGAAAAAAATTGAGGATGGAGTGCTGAATTCAAGAGAGCCCCAACGAGAGGAGCAGGGAGGAAGAAACAATTATAAACTAATTGCCATGGCTTCCAGCAAGCCAGGGGGACCATACAGTCAGAGGGACATCAAAATGACCCTGAGGCAGGAAGCTAGGCTAACCCTGATTCACAATAAGCCTGAGCTTCCATAGACTTCTTTTTTGTGAGGGATGAGCCACATCCAGTGAAGCTCAGGGGTTACTCCTGGCTCTGCGCTCAGAAATCACTCCTGGCTTGGGGGACCATATGGGATGCCAGAGGATTAAACTGCGATCCATCCTGGGATGGATGCAAGGTAAACGCCCTACCGCTTACATCACCACTTCAGCCCCATCAAGGACTTCGAACTCAGTGTCACCCATGGTGATGCCTGCTGGCAGAATGATGGCTCCTGTGGAGGGGACGAGCATCTCCATCTGCACCCCTATGGGATCACGTGCAGACATGTCCAGCGCCCTTCACTGCCTCTCTACAGCAGCCCTTCATCTCCAACAGTCCTCTGTGAGTCATCTGCAAGTTTGTAATTTATGCTAATGGGGAAAGGCCTTCTATATAGCATTAATAATGAAACACAAGACATGGAGTTCATTTGATAAAATATTCATTAAAGGTTTAATTAAATTGAAAAAAAGAAGAAAAGACTGATTTCTGTGTGAGGGGAAACCCTACAGATGGGATGAGAAAGAGAATGCAACATCTGTTGGTGCTCTAAAGCAGCGTCAGAGGAGCTAGGGAAGAGAGAACTAAAGGGTGGCATGGGTGCCCAGTGTGGGAGTAGGCCAAGCGCCACCACACTAACCTCTTCCCTGCATCTACCTGATGAGATCTTTACTGTAGCCAAGACCCAAGATGGGTCACATTCATGAGCACTGACACACATTCAGGACACAAAGCACACGAAGAACCAATGCAGATGGCCTGACTCCATCTCGCATCTTCAGAATTTCTCAGAAGCATGAAGTAACTTTAAAGCCTGAAAAAGGAACTGGTCAGAATTTGGACCTGTAAAAAACAAGTCAGTCAGGGTTAGCCAGGCCTAGGCATTTGCTCACTCCATAGCCCAAGGAAGGTGAGATGGTGGCCCAGCTCAGTCAGGATTCTAGGACTCAGCTAAAGAGGCAGCAGAACCCCAAGGAAGGAGCAAAGAGAGGTTGGTCCCTTCCAGAAACTCAACTCACTGCCATCACTTGTGGGAGTCCTTCTCTCTCACAAGCAGGAATCCAGCCTCAGCCTGCCCCCACGCAGCTAGGGTGGAATGTGCAGCTAAAAGACAAAAGTCACACAATTGGCTGCTACATGGAAGGACAGATCTGGAGAGTATCAATGCCGAGTGAATTAAGCCAGAAGCAAATGGACAGACACAGAATGGTGCCTCTCACATGTGGAATATAAAGAATAGATAAGGGGGGGTTGTAGAAGTAGCACAGTGGCAGGGCATTTGACTTGCATGCAGCCAACTCAGGACAGACCCAGGTTCTATTCCCAGTATCCCATATGGTTCCCCAAGCCAGGAGTGATTTCTGCGTGCAGAACCAGAAGGAACTCCTGAGCATCACTGGATGTGGCCCAAAACAACAACAACAAGAATATAGAAGGGATATAAGGGAACCAATACCCAAAGGCAAAAGAACCCGAGAACTGGTCTACAGAACTGAGCTTACGGGGATATGGGGTTAGAAAGAGTAGGAAGAATGAAGGAAAGGATAAAGTGTGTGCTGCTAGAATGTGGTATCCATGAGCGCCTACCAGTAACCATATTGTAAATCAAGGTGCTTAAGATTATATTCAGAAACAAATCAAGTGGCATGTGTTCTAGGAGAGATTCTACACACTGTCCAGGGCAAGCATTGAAGCAGGCTTCTGACAGTGACCAGATGAATGAGTCTGTGAATATGCATGCTTGTCCCAATGGGACTTCTCTAAAACCTAATGGGGGTGACCTTCAGCGTGTCAGTGGGAAAGATCTTGCAAGCTCAGACAGACACCCAACTGCCTCGGTGATGGCTAAGTGTCATAAAAGCGTGTGAATCAAAGACTGCTCCCATGCCAAGAGCTCATGCAGCTTTGAAGACACTGAGACAGTATTCCAGAATGGATTATTTGTTGGGTTCTGCACCCTGGTATGCTCAGGGCCACCAGGAATACACCGCTGGCACTTGGAAGCAAAGCAGCACTGGGAATCAAACCCAGGACTTCACACCTGCAGAGCACATTCTCTACCATTTGAGCCATATCCTGGCTCACAGAATTAATTTTAATGATACATGTATGCCAGCAGAAACTAATTAAATTATCTTGGGTAGAAAGATTTGGTAGAATACAAACTGCCATTAAAAAATTGTGGTGGTGCCAGAGCAATAGCACAGTAGGTAGGGTGTTTGCCGTGTACATGGCTGACCTGGTTTGACTTCCGGCATCCTATATGGTCCCTGAGCCTGCCAGGAATAATATCAAAGCGTAGAGCCAGAAGTAAACCCTGAGCACCACTGGAAGTGGCCCCCAAACCAAAATAAATAAATAAGTTTAAAATGTAAAGTATAGCTACTAGGCTATATACCCATCTTCCTTCTATCAAGCATTAGTTATTATAATAAGACTCAGCAGCTTACCAAATCCATTGGTTGCTTCTGCTTACCTATCAGATCTTCCATCCTCATTCCAGGTTATTCTTTTGGACCTAATGAACATCCTTGGTGCCAAACATGGCAGTCATTCCTTTCAAGTTCTGGTTTCTAGCCCAATCAGTCTTAATAAGACATTCTTTTAGGAGGTGTGAAAAAAGGTGAGGTAACATGGATTTGGGTGACCTAATTCCTGCCCACTTTTCACTTTATGCCAATGGATTTCAAAGCCACAAAATTCAGGGGTCAGCATATGTAGCTCATATGACAGAGCCTTGCAGGATTAGGGTCCTGGATTTCTTTTCCAGAACCATATACCCCACCTGCCCGTGCTCCTGAGGATCACAGAAGAGCCCCCGCCACTAACAAAAACAAGTTTTTGAAAATCACAAAAATCTAGCTAAGTTTTCTGATCCAAATGATAGAGTGCTTCATGAATGTTACTACCTGTGGTTACTGTCTTAATAGTTTAGACATCTCCAACTCAGCAAATCCCAAACTGAACACATTACCTTGTCTTCCTTCCCCTAACTTATCCTTCTCTGCTGTTCTCTAATTCAGCAAACACCCCATTCACACATCCAAACCCAAATCCTGGGAGCCCATCTATATACTCTGACCTCCCCCTCTTCCTCCTCTCCCTCCATCTCCTCCTCAACTTCTCTCTCCTGCCCCTTCTCCATTTTTCCTCCCTCCCCTTTACTCCTTCTATCTGCTATTCCTCCACCCTTCTTCTCCCTCATCCCCTCCTCTTCTTCTTTCCCCTCCTTCACTCTCTCTCTCTAGCCTACTCCACCTCTCCCTCCCCTTCTCTCTACTCCCATCTTCTACTTCTCTCTCTCCTCTCCCTGCTCTCAATCCTCCCACTCTCTCCTCTCCCTCCCCACTCCCCAGGATGAAACACTACCAAGTTCTTCCTCACCCTACTTCTCAGTGATTCTCCCCATACCTACTTCTGTCCATCTTAGGGTCTGGACTGTGGTCTCCAACAGCATTTCTTAACCAGGTGGCAAACGGATATTCCAAGTGGGCTGTAGGTGAAGATTGCCTAAATGAGGTTCATGACATGAGACTAAGGGACCCAACAGGTGGGAGGAGGGCCAGAAGAAGGAAACAAGGTCAGAAGGAGACATAATCAGAAAAAGGTTGAGAGCCACTGGCCTATTTCACCCTCTGAAAGATAGCTGCCTCACCAGGCTCCTGTCCAAAGCATACCTACCTATCCCTGCCCAGCTAAACACCCAGCAGCTAGATTCTTCTGTCCAGTTCCTTGGGTGGCTCTACACAACTCTGGATCCAATTAAAGAAACTGGCCTGGCATGGAAGATTCTAAAGCCCTCAACCCCCCTGCCCACTCATGCCTGGTCCCTTGGACAGGCTGTTTCCAGAAATATTCTTCATACCCTGTTCACCTGGCAAAGCCAACTTGGTGCCCGGGAATCCTAAATGGTCCTGCTCTCTCGGGAAGCCCAACTGAGTCTCCAGGCCTTGGGAAATACCTGGACTCCCTTTGTTCTTCTGCCTGTGTGCTCTCCCTGTACTTGGTTGACTTCCTTCGTCCCAATTATAAGTTGTATGAGATCAAAAACCATGCTTTGTCTAGCCAGTGCAAAGTGAAAAAACCCTGGTCTGGGCTGACCTAGCCAACAACAGGGTCAAGTTCCTGATCCTCTCCAGAGCTGACTTTCCTCAGTTCTAGTCAGATGAAAATATTTTCTACCAGCCTATCTGATCCAGATGATTTCTGGGAGAGGTGAGGAAGATAACAAAAGCAAAGACGAAAATGTTTGAAGCTCTCTGCAGAAATGCAAAGGCTTCTTATGACTGCTGGCTTGACAAAATGCATAATTTACAGCCTTGGAAACCCTTTTTGTGGCTTACTTACAAAGACTATAAAACTGAAGAGGATAAATTTTGCTTTATCCAGGGGTGTTGCCTCTCCTCCCCCGCTTCGGTGTTTTCCACTTGGTGCCAGAGC
Source organism: Suncus etruscus (assembly GCF_024139225.1). Classification (NCBI taxonomy): domain Eukaryota; kingdom Metazoa; phylum Chordata; class Mammalia; order Eulipotyphla; family Soricidae; genus Suncus; species Suncus etruscus. The sequence goes on along the minus strand of NC_064854.1, from coordinate 126,296,456 downwards.
TGAGATCCACAGCCTCCTGTGTGTAAGGCTCACCTCCAAGATTCAGTTTTAGGGGGTTTTTTTGCTTTGTTTTGTCTTGTTGGCCGTTCCTGGCAATCATCAAGGTTGTTTACTCTGATGCTGCCCTTGGGGTCACTCTTGGCAGGCTCAGGGGGCCATATGGGGTGCTGAGGACTGAACCCAGCCAACTGCATGCAAGGCAAACACCCTCTCTGCTATACTATCATAGCTCTAGCCTCAAGCTTCAATGTTTTCATGACACCACATCTCCCAGGTGACTAGGTGGGGAAGCAAGAAAACAAAGGCTGGAGACTGGAGGCCTCTGGGGACCAGGTGCTGTCTATCTTCCAAGAGAGAAAAAAAACCCAGAGGGGCCTGGGTAGGTGTGAGGGGAAAATCTTTTCCTTTCTCCACTACACACATTCCCTGGGCTGCAGCCCTGCTTGCCAGAGGTCTGTGCCCAGTCTTGAAGGAACAGAACCGCCCCCCACCAGATCCCCCATTTCTCAAGTCCCTGCTGTTCCTGATGCGTAACTGGAACTGTTTAACCCAAAAGCAGAGGCAAGCACAGCATTTGGACGGAAACAGAGACTTGGGAAGACAGACTGTGGGTCGGGGGTCCAGATCCCTGGGTGAGCCCAAGTGCAGGGTTCTCTCTGGGCTTGACCCAGCAGCCTGGGTGAGCTGGCAGTTTCTTCTCTCTGGAGCAAGGGGAGCTTGCCCTGCCGGGCCTCCCTCTCCAGGCAGCTGTCAAGGTCAGAGCGAGAAGGCAGAAGCACTTTGGAAAGGGGGTAGCGCCCGCCCCCAATCCTTCGGGGAGCACAGTGGGTGGGGTTAGGGCTTTGTGTCTGCCTCCAGGGAGGCAATGCTGATGCTTAGCCCTCAGGCAAGGGGTGCAAGGGGGGAGGGGGCTGCGCCCCAAACAAGCTCTTCACTCTCTCTCTCCTTGCTCAAATCAGGTGTTCCATTCATGTGACATCAATAACAGCATGTGAGGGGGGTGGGAGGATCACAGAGCAGGCTTTGCTAATGCTGGCAGGAAAATAGGTCAGCCTGCTTTAAGATTCAAAGCTGGCCCCAACCCAGGCTTCTTCTTTTTTTTTTTTTAAGTCAAAAAAATGTTTTTAAGACAATGACAATTTTTCTGGCATTAAGACTGTACGTAAGTGGGCCAGCCCTGTCTGCTAAGTAACCAATCTACGCTATACGCTGTTCAGGAGGGCTTCTGTCTCCTTCCATGGATCCCTGGGGTGGCCTCAGAGGACAGGCTGGGGGGCAGGCAGGGGCGGGGGTTGGGGGGGATGCTGCCCCAGAGGCCTCTCTGGACAGGCAGGAAGCTGCGCTCACTGCAGCCATCAGCTCTGGGTTTCACCTTCGCTTTTCTATTAATTAAAGTTAATTCATTTAGCAAGTGTTCCGTCAGACGCCAAGGTGCGATTAGGCTGCAGCTTGATAGGGCAGCTCTGACCCACATTAAAAATGAATTAGGCAGCCTAAAATTGACATCCTTTTCTTTCTTCTTCTTTTTTTTTTCCCCAGGACAAAAAGCAAGGAAAAGTGAACACATCAAGGCATGAATTAGCTTTTTATTCTTCAGGGAAGTCTCCAGCACAGATAAACTTGGGGATCTCTGTCTATTGAGACATCTTTTTTCCCCCAAGTTCCTTTCCACAACTCTCCACTGACAGGCCAGACCAGAGGCTGCCAAAGGGACATCTGCGTCATGTGACCATGATGTGTGATCAGGCTTCACACACACACACACACACACACACACACACACACACACGCAAGTGTGCTTTACATGAAGCAAATACAGCAGGACCATTTCAGAGACAGACTGACTGGCAAATCCTTCAGTCTTACAGGACTGTCTAAGACGATAATTGCCTTTGCCCTGCAGAAGCTCTCAGTTAAGCTGGGGGTGCAATCACCCTTCCCCCATTACACACACACACACACACACACACACACACACACACACACACACACTCATACAAGCAAACACTACGAACAATGAAAAAGTAAGGCAAGCTGAGCTTGCTACTGTGTCTTCCTGCCTAGGGCTCTAGGATGTTGAAGGCGAGATGGTAGTGGGAATGAGCAGATGAGCCGCAGGACTGTCAATACCGTAAGATGTTCCAGACAGGCATGAGTGATTTAACGGACACAGAATTAACACAACTTAATTCTGAAGAGTTTAGCTAATACACCAAAGTGGGGCATCTCCAAAGAAACAGGAGCACCCCACCACCATCATCAGTGTCCCCCAAGGTTGCATCCGTGGTGCCTTCCTGGGCAGAAGGCACCCTGAAGGCAGGATGTGAGTGTCTGTGCAGTATCCCTTCTGGTCCACATGCCAGAATAAGCTGTCAAATGAGGGGGAGATCTGGCAAGTTTGTTGTGTTGTTGTTTTGTTGGGGTTATTTCGAGGGAGGGCCACTTCTGTTTGAGTGGTGTTTGGGTTTATGTTTTTATTTTATTTTGTTTTGTTTTGTTTGACCTCACCCACTGTGCTCAGGGCTTACTCCTGGCTCTACTACACTAAGGGATCGCTCTTGGTGGAGCTCAAAGAACCAACCCTATGGGATGCCTGAAATCGAAGCTGGGTCGGCCATGTGCAGAGCAAGTGTTCTACCCACTGTACTATCACTCCAGCACGAGGGCGGGGGAAATATGGGGGTGATAATATGAGGTTGAGAGTCTCCTGGGATCAGGATTTAATTGCTTTGGCTTGTACCCCTAAAACACTACACACCGCAGTTGCCATCTCTCAAAGTGAGGTCAGAGCCCTTAAGCGTGAAAACCAACTGCTCTCTTGGTGCCTTTCCAAAGGCAAAAGAATGACTTTGACGAATGTCGAAGGGGCCACTTACCTCCCCTGGCCTCAGAGGCTGGATAAAAGCCATCGGAGTCAGAAGGGCAAGCAAAGGTCCCTACAGAGCTGGCCCCTTGCAGTTCCTGATGGGCAGCCCCCAGGATTGCATTCATTGAACAGAAGATAGGACACGTGCCAATGGCCCAGCTCTCTGCTGGGGACCTCATAGCCACCAGCAGGGAATCCCCTGCTACTGGCTCACAAGTAAAGAGTCCCTCCCCATTATGGGACCTGTCTCCTTACTCCATGGCACTAGCTACCCAGTACAAGCCATGCTCAGAGTGGCAATACAAGGTCTCTGAGAATGCCTGTCCCCCCTATCACAGGTGGGGACCCACTAGGGACCCACTGCTAGGAGCTCGGGTCAAAGGGACTGAGAATTCAGTATAGAATGCAGACCCAAAATCTGCACACAAGGGAAGAGTTATAGAGCTGCCTAAAGACTGGCAGGGGCCCTGTTCCAAGAAGGAGTATATAGTGCCCCCAGAGCCCTCTAAAATAGTCAGATAGGAAGGCAAGGGGACACTAGAGCTATTTTATCCCCGAAACAAGCTTTGCAAAGAACAGGCCCAAGAGTGAGTCCTGAGCAGGGCTGAGGGAACAAGGATAGTAGGACAAAGGGAGGAGGAATAGGCCTGTAGACGAATATGCTGTGCATGGAGAGCTAGGAAAACATGCTGGGGACAGGGACGATTTCCAAAAAGTAAAACTCCCATGAGGGAGTGCTTCCGGGCCCTTCCCTTAGTGAGACTGACATTTCCCTGGGCACAGGGCACCTCTATACAAACTCTGATACTTTGAGTCTTGGGGTTCACAGATGTTGAGCCACACCCTGCAGGAGGAGTGTCTCAAAGGGCACCCTGTGTTGAAACCTGCAGGGTGAGCATCAGTGTTGCTCTGTGAGCTGGTCATACAAAGGGAAGAAGCAGAAGGAGGCATGTATGTGAGGGGGAACTCAGGATCTCTGCCTGCTGGGCAGCAAAAAAGCAAAGCAAAGAAAGAGAAAAGGCCAGATGTTTCTCAGGCAGACACAAGAGACCATCTCCCTACCCCAGCCCAATTGGACAGGTCAAGGGCATTTGATACGAATGACCAGGACCAACAGAGAGCCCCTGACAGATGTTGGCTGAGACAGAAAGCAGAAGGGGAGAGAAAGTACTACTGGACTCAGCTACTTCCTGATCTCCAAATGCTATCCCAGACTAACCCAGCAAGTCTTCTCACATCTGCCCACCAGCACACTGGCAGGGCAAGAAGCCAGAGAACAGGTGTGACAGAGACAAACAAAAAGACAAGTCTTGGAGGTCCAGCGCTACAACCCTTCAGCCCTGGGGCTCAAGAATGGTTTGTTTACAGACAAGTTTATAGTTGGGTTTTAATCATAAAAAGTACACCCTCTTTCACCAGTGCAACCTATCCACCACCAAGATCCCCATCTCCCTCCTCCAGTACAACCTTCCCACCACCAATGCCCCCCAGTTCCTTCTTTCCCCACCCCCTGCCTATCTTCAAGACAGGCATTCTATTTCTCTCACTCACTACCATTGTCGTGATAGTTGTTGGTGTAGTTATTTCTCTAACTGCATTCACCACTCTTCATGGTAAGATTCATGTTGTGGCCAGTCCTTCCAGCCCTCATCTCAATTGTCTCTGGGAATTATTAACAGACTTGTCTTTTATTTTCCTTAATTCTCACAGATGAATCAGACTATGGTTCTAGAATTTAGCAATGAGAATGTGCAATCGCGTACAAAAAAGAATATCCCCAGCCCTGAAATTCTAGAAATCCATCCAGTAGGCAGGAACTCCATCGCAGGTAGTGCTGGGGTGCTGAGGCCAGTACAGGAGAAATGGAGGGCAAGGCTCTGTCTCCTGGAATCGGCCACGGCTGCACACTCAATGTCACTGTGCCCCCCAAACTAACACACGGAGCACTAACTTTGGAAGTGGGGCCTTGGAGACACAGTCAGGCCAGAGGATGGAGCCTGGGAATGAGCTGGGTGAGAGGAGACTGCCTCTATGCCATAACAGGAAGTCCCTTCAGAGGGGTTGTCCACTCACCAACCAGGAAGTAGCTCCCACAGCAACAGGGGGCCCTGGCATCCTAACCTGGTATCCTTGCTAACCTCCGGCAGACCTACTGAAAGTAAGTAGTTCAACCACATACCAAGTTCGACCACTTTGCATGGTCTTTACCATTGGAGCCCAAGCAAAGTACAAATGTCATTGGCCGGGGCCGGGCGGTGGCGCTAAAGGTAAGGTGTCTGCCTTGCCAGCACTAGCCTAGGACGGACCGCGGTTCGATCCCCCGGTGTCCCATATGGTCCCCCAAGCCAGGAGTGACTTCTGAGCGCATAGCCAGGAGTAACCCCTGAGCGTTACCGGGTGTGGCCCAAAAACCAAAAAAAAAAAAAAAAAAAAAAACACAAATGTCATTGGCCACAAACACAGCTGTGTCATGACTAAAATGCCCCAAGCAGAAAAGTCTCAAACAGTCCCCTTGGGTGACAGCAGTTATCTCAGGTTGCCTCTTATGAGTAGATTATTGTTTTTCTATTTACTCTTTTCTGGGATTTCAAAATCCCCTGCTGACAGTATATCTGACTTATTCAGATACTTATCAAGAAAATATAAAATCTCCAATTCTTGGGACAGACTGAAGAGGAGGCAATACCCTGGGGGATGTCATGCAAGGGGACCAAATCATGGGGCCAGAGTGATAACACAGCAGTACAGCGTTTGCCTTGCATGCTGCTGTTGATCAGGCATGAACCCGGGTTCCATCCCCGGCATCCCATATGGTCCCCTGAACCTGCCAGGAAGTAATTTCTTAGTGCAGAACCAGGAGTAACTCTTGAGTGCTACTGGGTGTGGCCCCAAATCATAAAAAAAAGGACCACATCATATTTAGAAAGTTTAAAAATAAGTATGAGCTTAGGTATTAAGTTCAATTTTCCCATATGTTTCATATCTGCTCTTTCTCATGCTGCATAAGACAAGCAGAACACGACTATTAATCCCATTTCACAAAGCTAGGAGAACCACATGTGGTGGTGCTGAGGATCAAACCTGCATCAGTCATTAGCAAAAAACGCAAACAGGTCCCTTCAGTCTCTCCCAGTTGGTAATCTCACAGCAGGGCCAGACCCCTCAGGCCTGCCTTCACAGACAAAGGATCTACCTTTCTGCCAGGGCACCTCTGGTAGCCAGTTTTCACTCAGCCTCTCTTGGCCTTTCTGCCTGGGAGCCTCTAGGAGAAAGGTTTTTTTGTTTGGTTGGTTGGTTGGGGTTTTTTTTTTTTTTTTTGGTTTTCGGTTTATGGGTTACACCCGGCAGTACTCAGGGGTTACTCCTGGCTCTACGCTCAGAAATAGCTCCTGGCAGGCTCAGGGGACCATATGGGATGCCGGGATTAGAACCACCAACCTTCTGCATGCAAGGCAAACATCTGACCTCCATGCTATCTCTCTGACCCCTCTAGGAGACAGTCTTTGCTGGACCCTTCTTGGCTCTCTCAGGAGAGTTTCAGGAGACTACATCAGTCATTAGCAAGACAAATTCCCTACCCATTGTGCTGTCTCTCCAGAAGCAGCCCCTTTTTTGTTGGTAGACTTTAGTTTCTCTCATCAACCAAACAAACTTGAACCCAGATCTTCTCACTCCTAATCAGGAAGTTTTCCTTTAACTGTTGCTGCCATTTCATTACCTGAACAAAATCCAAATGACTGCTATATAACAATTGTGCTGAACATCAGGAGGAGGAGGAAAAACTGGACAGGACATAATGATATAAAAGACCTTACTAAGCAGTGGTCCTCAAGCTACACACCACAAGCCACATATTGCATGTGTTCCCATTTTGTTTCTTCACTTCAAAGTAAGAGATATGCAGTGTGCATAGGAATTTGTTCCTAGTTTTTTTCTATAGTTCGGCCCTCCAACAATCTGAGGGACAGTGAACTGGCCCCTTTTGAAAAGTTTGAAGACCACAGGAAAAGGAACTAAAATTATGCATAGATGGCTCTTAGAAATGAACCTATACTATAATAAAGAAAGTCCTCTGTGTCCAATTTGTTTGTTTGGTTATTCGCTCACCAATATTTAGTATGTACCTACCATGTACTATGCTTGTGGAGGCAACTGCAGAAAAATTGCAGAACTAAACAGAAAAGAACAAGCTGGGAAGAGAGCTCAAATGGTAAGAACATGCCAGCCATGTATGAGGCCCTGAGTTCCATTCCTGACATATCATCCCCTACTTCATGTTGACTCTTACTGCCACTATGTGTAGCCCAGTGACCTTCTAGTACCACTGGGTCTGGGGTGGGCTCAGGCACCAACAGGTGTGGTCACTATTAAATACACAAAGACTAGCAAGGGCAATGTGTTTGCCTTACACACAGCTGACCCAGGCTTGATTCCTGGTACCATAAAGGAAATCCTGAGGTCTGCCAGGAGTAATCCCAAGTATAGAGCCCCAGAAGTAAGCATCACTAGGTATGTCCCAAACACACACACACACACAGAGACACACACACACATACACACATATCTATATCCCTTTCAAAAAAGGGTCCAGGTAGACTGTCCTCCTAGAAGTCACAGTTAACACTCTGCAGATGTCTTTCTTCCAAGAGGAAAAACAGGATTAATTCAACCATATGTTTATTGATACACCCAACAGCAGGCACTGATTGCACAGCAAAACAGGTGGGCCATGGAGAGATGCAAATTGAATTAGCTCAGTGGCCACCACCACGTGTTATATTCATGGGGGACAGGCCTAACCAGCCAGGTACTCACAAAGCAGTGGTCACTTCAGAGGGACAGGACTGGATACATAAATGCAGCCCCTTAAAATGGTCAAGAACAATGTCAAGAACAAGCCAGCAAGGAAATTCTTCACTCCACTAACTCAGGGCCCTTCACAACATGAGGTATTGTTCCTCCAGAACCCCAGAATCTGGTGGGGTCCATGTTTAGGACAAGGCACAACAAATATTGGAATTAATTTTTAATAGTATTCTGTGGAATATTATGCATCTGTTAGAAAAAATGAAGTCACAAAATTTGCTTATACATGGCTGGATTTGGAGACTATCATGTTGAGTGAAATAAGACAGAGAGAGAGGGTTAAGCACAGAATAGTGTCTCACTATTCTATGGGGATTTAAGAAAAATAAAAGTCAGTATAGTAATAGCACCCAGAGACAATAGAGATGAAGGCCAGAAGGACCAACCCATGATAAGAAGCTTATCGAAGAGAGTAGTAAGTGCAGTTAGAGAAATAACTACATTAACAGCTACCATGACAACAAAAGAGAGAGAAATACAATACCTGTCTTGAAGACAGGGGGTATGGGGAGGTAGGAAATGGGGGACAACAGTGGCGGGAAAGTTGCACTGGTGAAGGGGGGTGTGCATATTATGGCTAAAACCCAATTACGAACATGTCTGTAACCATGGTGCTTAAAGATTTTTAAAAATAAATAGTATTTGGGTGGAAGTGGACATCCTCCCAAATAGATCAAGGGGAGTCTTAGGGCTACTCAAGGAGACCTTACACAGCAAAGCAGTCTGACAGTTCAATCTAGGACCCAAGGCTTCAGCACTGCTTGGGTCCAGTGTCTACTTCAAATAGTAGGGCCTCACCAAGTAGTGCTCAGAGGGTCTCCAGAGTCACATCAGGAGGTGTTCCCAGGATGTGCACTTCAAGGGGCTTGGTGGTACCAGGCTGGGACTCAAGTCCTGGCACATGCCAAGCATACTCTCTCCCTGGCCCAAGTTCCCTTTCAGAGGTAAATGCATATCCCAGGCAGAACCTTGAGACACACATAAGTCAGAGGGAGAAAGATAGACCAGAATAGTCTCACTCATCTGTGAGATTTAAGAAAATACAAAAACAGTATGATGATAATACCCAGAGACCATGGAGATGAAGGCACGAAGGACCAACCCACGATATGAAGCCTACCACAAAGAGAGATGAGTTCGGTTAGAAAAATTACTACACTGACAGCTATCATGACAATGGTAATAAATGAGAGAAATAGAATGCCTGTCTTAAAGACAGGCAGGGCACAGGGGAGGAGGGATTAGTGGTGGTGAGAAAGTTGCATTGGTGAAGAGGGGGGAGTGTTTTGTTTTGTTTTTTTTTATAACTGAAACCCAACTACAAACATGTTTGTAATCATGGTGCTTAAATAAAGATATTTTTAAAAATATAAAAATAGGGGCCGGGCGGTGGCGCTAGAGGTAAGGTGCCTGCCTTGCCTGCGCTATCCTAGGACGGACCGCGGTTCAATCCCCCGGCGTCCCATATGGTCCCCCAAGCCAGGAGCGACTTCTGAGCGCATAGCCAGGAGTAACCCCTGAGCGTCACCGGGTGTGGCCCCCCAAAAAACGAAAAAATATATATATAAATAAATAAATAAATAAATAAATAGGGGGCCAGTTCACCATCCCATAGACTCTTGGAGAACTAGACTATAATTTAAAAAAAAAAAACTCTGAACAATTTCCTATGCACACTGCAGATTGCTTATTTTGAAGTAGAAAAAAGAGAACAAATACAATATTTAAAATAAAGAACAAGTAAAGGTAAATCAATAAATGTACCAGTACTTCAATAGGAACTAAGGGGCCTGCTTTTGGTGAACTATAGTTTGAGGACTCCTCCCTGCCCAAGAGTGAGAGGAGGAGTTGAAAGACAGAGAGAAGGAGGAGAGCTTGAGAGTGTGATGCATTTTCCATTCACAAGGGCACTATGGGCTCAGGACAAATGAGCCGCTAAGCAGACCAGGCAGCAGTGGCAAAAGCATCCAGTGGGCCACATGTAGTCTCCGGAGTGTAGTTTAGGGACTCCTGCCCTAAATGATAATACATCCCATTTCTGATGCCAGGCTGCATCTGTAATAATGTACTCTGTAATAATGAGCTTTCCTAAGTAAAAGAAACCAAAACAGGAAATCACTAAACAGCTTCAAAAGTTAAATGAGGGGAGAAAAACGGGCTCAGGAAGCACTGAAGTTCAAGTTGTGATTGACTGTTTGTAACATGATTACTTGGCCCATCTGCTTGGTTCCGGAAGGCTTTGGAATGTCTTTTCTGGTTATTTGACATTCAAGGAACAAGCCTGCCAATGTCAGCATCAGCTCACTGTTCAGAGTAAAAATATTAAGACAGTCTTCTAGATTTTTGTTTGGAAACCCCACACTATTCACTGACGTCCCCAGGCTTGAGGAGCAGCACTGAATCCCAGAACACACAACACACCCATATGGGAAGAGACTAAGTGAATCCTGGGTTCTTGGTCCCCAACAGCAGAGCAATGGCCATCAGTGTCAGGGACAAACCATGAGTGGCTCCTGCCCTCTTTGAGGCCCCTAAAAGCGCTTTCTCCAGCTCTGCCAACGGCTTCCCCAGAACTGTGGTGCCTCTGAGCCAGGCTCAGAAGAGAATCCATCCACCCTGACAGTTATAGAATGGGCAATAATATGAAAACTCAGGGCCCCTGGTTCAAGAAGACTAGGATGACTTTTTGGATGACAAGAGCAGAGCAGCTGAGACAAGTCTGAAAACACCCCCAACTGAGCTTGTCCCAGAGAACCACAGCTGAGCTTTTTACTCTGTCATCACAGGCCCTTTCCTGCCAAGCCCACTGAGGTCCTTCCTACAAACCTCATGCCCCAAAGGCACACAAGCGCCCATCACTTCTCACTTCCATCATCCAGAATATGAAAATTAAACAATGACTTTCTCCTCACATCCCCACCAGATTCCAGACAGTCTTATATTGGGGGATGGGGGGCACACATGCCCCTTCATAGCATATCTCCTCCAAAGAAACAAGGAATTTAGAGTTGTCTTTGCGTGTTTTGTGACACACATTAGAGCTGGCATTGTGAGAGCCACCCAACACCTTGATGCCAAAATAATTTTGTACATCAAAACCATAAGTTGATACCATGTCAGCTATGTTACCTAAACAGCAATAAATTCAAGGACTCAGAAGTACAGGGGCTCAGGCCCATGTCTTTCATGGCCAACTGGGTTGAACCTTTGTTATGTTAGACCTTATTTTATCTAAAACAAAGATCATCCCTGGTTCCTTTGTATGTTTGTTTACAACTTGGATTTACCCCAAAACAGAGATTGTTCATACCTAAGTGAGACTGACTCAGAATAGCCTGAGCTATCATCTGTCCTTACTGCCCCACCCAGGGGTGGCCTCTGTACTCAATAAAAATGGCATTTCTGTCAGACAGCTGGCTCTCCATAAGAGGTAGAAGACTGCCAGACTATACGTGTTTCACCCTCAGCCTGACTTGGATTATTTCATGCGCAACCCTGATTCAGGATCGTTCACATGGGGTTGGAGATACAGCGCATGAGGTGGCTTTATACTGCATGATTCCCTGAACATTGCCAGGGTCAGCCTTGGAGGTTGCTATCACCACTGGGGTGGCCGAAATATCCCCAGCTACTCAGGGCCTGGGCAGTAGTACTGAAATCCTTAAACCCTTGTATTGAACGGTAAGTCTTTTAGCTCAGAGTCAACAGGAGGAAACTCCTTGGGAGTGCTGCTTGGGACTACTATATCTCCAAACAAAACCAAGTTAAGTTTTTGGAAATAAAATAGAGAGAAAGCTTCAGAGCATATGATTAACTCATGTGGTACCCATGCCTTTCTGCTTTCCCCTCCATGTGGCTCCCATAAACTTCTGCCTAGAAAGTCACAGACTACCCCAATTGGATTCAAGAGCCACTCCTGCCCTCCCAGGCTCTCCTAGGACTCATGATGTACAGCTTTGCATGCAGGAGCCCCAGCTACAATTCAAAGTACCATATGACTCTCCAAGCATCACTGGAAATAGTTTCCAGTTCCTATTAAAAAAAAAAAAAAAAAGGGAAAGTATCTTTCCAAAGCACCTTGAGATGAAGGGTAAATAAACTAAAAAGTTTGCTTAAAAATTCCTTTCTATAATAAGAAAGGAGCTCCAGAACCAACAACGCCACGTCTGAACAGTTGTGTTCCCCAGAGGTGAGCTCTGATGTACAGGGCACCCCCTCACAGACACTGCCTGGCTCTGTGTCACATCAGGCCTTCTGCCAGTCACCAAAGCTGCCTCGTGTCTTGCACTGTAGTGGACTCGCCTCTGTAGGGAGCCCTTTCCTCCTAGGATTTAGGCAGAGGTGACTCCATCCTCTGGCCACAGCAGGGCCAGAAAATTCTTCCCCTGGGTGTGAAGAAAAGGACAAGAACAGCCTGTGCTCCAAGACAAGTACTCTGAGGCCTCCATGGGATTTTTCTCTATTGGAAAAATACCATCTCTCCTGGCTGGGCAGCCAAGTTGGTAAGACTAAAATTTGGGGCAGCCAGTGGCTTCCTTGTCACCTGTGAGGAGGAAGTTCAGCAAAAATGAACACTGAGAGGAGGGGAGAGCCAACCCCAACAGACATTATTAAAGACAGAGTTTCATGGCACCTGAGTCTCAATTCTGAGTTCCTAGCAGCATTGGCTTATCACTCACACACACACACACACACACACACACACACACATCATTCCGTAGAGTTGGCTTGAATGTGGATTTTTCTATGCCTGAAGAGTTAATGAGTCTGAATGAGAAAAATTTTGGAAGAAAGGGTTCCTGTTTTGCTTCAGAACAGACGAGAAAGCTGAGGCCCAGAGAGATTCAACAAAGCATCTCACCAGTGTCAATCAATGGTGCTGACAAAATTGAAGGGGTGATGGGGACTCTATTGCTACTAAGCTGGGAGTCACCAACCAGGAGGCCCACAGTTCTAAAGGCAGCTCCAACAAGAAGGAGATAAAATTCCAGTAGACTGTACAGGAGACATACTTCTGATCCAAGTGTCTCTACAAAAAGTTGACAGCACACACAGGTGAAGTATGCAAGAAATATGCAGAAGTATGCAAGAAGTATGAATGTCAAGACACAGAATGGGAAGAGAACTGTAATCCTTCCCATGGCTGTAGAAGTTCTGATTAATGGCTGGGCAGCCAGGCCACCGCATTCCACCAGATGGTAAAGGCCAAAAATATAAAGTGCTGCAAAAGCAATTTGGGCAACTTCAAGATGCATGATGATTCACTAATCCTTTATTAAGGGATGTTGTCCATATCTCATATTTTAAGGCCATGGCAAGAAAGACCACCGGGCTACCCAGAGACTCCGTTAATTCTACTCTCATCAGCAGAATGTGGGCTGGAAGAAACCCCATTAGTCTACTTGAGGATGGAGATACTCATATTCTTACAGGAAATCATTATAGGGAAGCAATAATTCTCTAAACATGATGGCTTTCAGGAACTCTGGGCCCTAAAGAGTCTCCCTTACAATCATCTCATCCACAGACTAAGTTTTCACTAAATCTATTTAACACTGCAGAGGACATACTTACTGGAAAGCATTCCTGGGTCATCATGTTGGAGTAAGAAATCAACTGACCTACAAATCAATAACCTCCCATTGTTTTTTGGCACTTAACAAATACCAATGGCACCTTCCACCTTCGTGAACTTGGATACAGATGGGGGTGTTTCCCCATTGAAAGATGGGTCCACTCTGCTGTTATGGGTTATACCTCTGGCTTTGTACGAGGATGTCCAGCAGAACTAATAAAAATGAATCAGAACACAAGGGCTGTGTGCTGTCAACTCCAATGAATAAAAAGGATGGTATTTTTTGCTCTATAAGATGCACCTGACCATAAGACACACAGAGTTTTTAGATGCTCTCCTCCCTGCACTCAGGCTTCGGCTACAGATGGCATTTGCTCCAATAAGATGCACCTTTGGGGAAAAAGGTTTGTCTTATGGTATTAAAAATATGGTAGTTGCTTTGGAGGAAATAAAAACCTCCCAAGTAGAATACAGCCCCTCACCCCAACTAAAATCTGACAGCTTTGGGAAAATAATTCTTAAAAATTCATCTTCTATTTAGCCATTTATAAGCTTGATTTTAAGAATGTGACAGGAAGGCTGCACTGGTGAAAGAGTGTATTTTTTATGACTGAATGCAACTACAAACATGTTTGTAATCATGGTGTTTAAATAAAGATATTAATTTTTAAAAAAAACGAAGAAAACGGGAAAAGATTTTATGACTGAGACCCAACTACAAACATGTTTATTATCCTGGTGCTTAAATAAAGATATTATTATTTAAAATAAAATGAAAGAAAGAGAAAAAAGAAAGAAACATGACCCCAAGAGAAGATTCTATCAATAAAAGTTCCTATCTCTTTCACTAACAATGTAGAAATTAGGAATGCCATCCAGGGGCCAGAGTGGTAGCACAGAGGTAGGGCATTTGCCTTAAACACAGCTGACCCAGGATGGACGCAAGTTCAATCCCCAGCATCCCGTATAGTCCCCCAAGCCAGGAGTAATTTCTAAGCACAGACCCAAAAGTAACCCCTGAGCACTGCCAGGTGTGATCCAAAACCAAAACCAAACAAAACAAACAAACAAAAAATGAGTGCCATCTAACACCTCAGCTTCTCTGCCTCACTGCCTCCTCCCACACCACCTGAGCATAGCAAAGCTTCCAGCTGTCCAATGTCTCCAGCTACCCTCTGAGCTCTCCTGGTTTTCACCTGCTCCCTCACATCCTCTGAGCAGCTCAGTCTCTTTCTATGGGTCTCCCACAGCATCAGAGCATAAAAAAGAACATGTTGATTGTGATGCCATCAAGTTCTCAGTGTAAAAGGAGATGCACCCACAGTTGAGTCCTATAAGCTCGTTCAGTCCTATTCCCAATCCTCTCTGCAAACTCCAGATCAACAGTATTGTGGCATCCTGCCTAAGAAAACTGAGGGGGGGGCAGTCTTCTCTCCAGAATCCCCTATATTCTCAGATATTCCTGCTTAGACCTTTACCACAGCAACAGAGCCCTGAGAGCACATGCTACAGAGTCAGGGAGGAAGCCAGAGTAGGACAGGCAGGTCTGAGCAGGGTCTCACCCCGGCAGCTTCCTAAAGTTTGAGGTTCTCCCAGATCTCTTCTAAGTACTTTGGGCATCTTCCAGGTGATCCCCAAAGCCCTAGGAGTAAACAGGTAGGGCCGGGCACATACAGGTCTCGAAGTAAATGCCGAGAAGGGCTAAAGGAAAAATGGTGCATAAACACCATGACCAGAGAAAGGTGACCATGTGCAGGAAGCATACACAGACAGAAAAGGATGCTTCATCCATCAAACATGCACAAACCAAGGGCTTGAAGGGGGGGCAGAGTAAGGGGGTAGAAACTGCAAATCTGCACAGGCCTCAAGAACAAACGTTAGAACTTGAAACTAGCCTCTCTTTCATTCATTTAAGAGCAGCTCAAAGTTAATGACTAGAACCTCAGCATCCTGTATGCAATGTCCTCCTGTTTCCTTTAGGATGAAAAATAAATGGGGCTGGAGTGATAGCACAGCAGTAGGGCATTTGTCTTGCACACAGCCAACCTGGGACAAACCCAAGTTCCTGGCATCCCATATGGTCCCCCCGAACCTGCCAGAAGCAATTTCTGAGCGCAGAACCAGGAGTAACCACTGAACATGGCTGGGTGTGGCATGAAGACCAAAATAAAATAAAACAAAAATTAAATTAAAAATAAGCTCTCTACATAGAAGAATCCCATGAAGGGCTAATGAGAGCATAGCAAGGGTCAGCCAAGGCCCTCTCTGGAGAAAGACAGCATTTTCCCCTTGCCCACTCTCTGTGAGCTTAAACTTTACAAAGTCACCCTCTCATGTGGGGAGAAGGAAGGAGAATGGGAGGTGCCTATAAGCACTGGGGCGTGTAGGGGAAAAGAGAATGCAGATGGGCACAGCAGACGTGCGGAGGCATCTTCACTACAGAGATTTGGGTGTGAGGAGGACTGGGGGTCCCCCTTTTCTCCCCTCCCTCCCAGGACCATGCCGTAGAAAGAGCACCAAACCCCAACATCAAGGGATGGAGACTGTAAAACCTGCTGTTTGTGGAGTTGCTTATTCTTGGTCTCTTTCGTTTCAGAAAAGTGTATGAGCAGATGGTGGCGGCGGTTGCACAAGAATGTGAATGTATTCAATGCCACTAAATGATCCGCTTTCAAATGGCACATTTTGCGTCTATTTCACAACAATAAAATGAGTGTACGGAGTGCCCACTCCATGCCACCGAGTATACATTATGTATGTCTTCATTCAACAAACATTTATAGCATGTCCCGGTGCCCAGAACTGTTGAGGATGCTCGGCATTTAACAGTATAAGAACAGAAACTGAAAAGGGTTTTCATTCTAGGAGGAGAGAGACAATAAACAAAATGTGCCACATGGCCAACAGTGGAAGGAAAAAAGAAAAAGAAAATAAAGCAGGGGCCGGAGTGGTGGCACAAGCAGTAGGGCATTGCCTTGCACGCACTAACCTAGGACGAACCACAGTTCGATCCCCTAGCATCCCATATGATAGCCCAAGCCAGGAGCGATTTCTGAGCGCATAGACAGGAGTAACCCATGAGAGTCATCGGGTGTGCCCCCCAAAAATAAGAAAGAAAATAAAGCAGAAAAATGCAGAACATGTGTTGAGGGGCATGCACTTTTTATTTTAATCTTTTATCATATACCAAAATTTGAGGGTGGAGTCATACTTAAAAATGCTCATGGAACACTCGTACCAAAACTTGGGAGATCACATATGGTACCAGGGATTAATCTTGGGTCAGTCACATGTAAGGCAAGCACTTTATCCACTGTACTCTCTATCAGGGTCTTATTCTTCATTTTTATAATATTTTTTTAAAAATGTATTATAGGGGCTGGAGAAATAGTACAGTGGTAGGGCATTTGCCTTGCATGCAGCAGATTCAAACAGATGGTTCAAATCCCGGTATCCCATATGGTTCCCCGTGCCTGCCAGGAGTGACTTCTGAACACAGAATCAGGAGTAACCCCTAAGCACTGCCGGGTGTGACCCAAAAACCAATAAATAAATAAAATAGGGCCCGGAGAGATAGCACAGCGGCATTTGCCTTGCAAGCAGCCGATCCAAAACCAAAGGTAGTTGGTTCGAATCCCGGTGTCCCATATGGTCCCCCATGCCTTGCATGCAGCTGACCCAGGACTGACCCTGGTTCAGTATCCAGCATCCTCTCTGGTCCCCTGAACCTGCCAGGAGTGATATCTGAGTGCAAAGCCAGGAGTAACCCCTGAGCACTGCCGGGAATGTCCCAAACACACACACACACACACACAAACACACACACACACACACACACACACACACACAAATAGTATCATAGTTAAGGTAATGTGTTTACAATGGAATTGAGACCAATGGTCTTAGTGTATACACATCAACCCCACCAAAGTGCCCAAGACCCTTCACTCATGGTTTTGTGTCATAGAGTCTATCAACTCTCCCTACTCTCTACCTAATATTAGAAAATACTCGAGTATTCTCAACTTGTGCTCTAATACTCAGACTTTGTTCTCAATTGCTATCATATATATCCTTATATTATTTTCCAATGTACAGTTTTAGACAATGGGGTCAGAGACCTTTTATCAAAATGGTGACAGGATGAAGAACTAAAGAATATGAAAGTCATCCACTAAAGCTGCAGGTTAAAAACATGTTTTGAACAAATCTTTTAGACAAATAACTCAGCAAGTACAAAGGCCCTGAGGCAGAAGCAGCCTGTAAGTTGATGGAAGAGCAAACACCGAGCAATGACCTAGAAGAGCCAGAGTGAGTGAGAGGGGCAGAAAAGGCCCTTCCTTGAAAACAACATGCAGAAGAAAGAAATGAATTAACAATGATAGATAACTATGGGGAGACAAGAAAACTACGGGGAGACGACAACAGAGTAAAAAACCAAAGTTTTAAAGAATAATTAGTGAATTTCTCTAAAAAAATAAAAAAAGTAATATTTGACCCCCATCTACCATTTTCTCAGCAGGCCCATCTCCACATTTCCTAAACCTTACCTGTTCATCCAAGCCTCCAGGTGAGGCTAACTTTGTGGCTGACTTCCCAGGGACCATTTTCATTCCAGAAGTGGAGCCCCCTTGCCTTCCAGCTTGGTTCCAGCAGCACCCACACCTAACCTCTTTCACCTCCACATTGCAGATTCTCTTCACGTGCAGCTGTGTAACAACTCTACCATCATCCCTCACATGACTCACCCTTCTACTTCCTGTCACTGGTGAAGATGAGCAAGGAAGAACAAGAGCAACACACAGTCTAGTCCCACAAAGATAAGGACCCTCAAAGAATAACTACAAAAAATAACCCTCAGCATAACAGGAGACAGAAAACACAACGGAGAAAGCACATGGGTTTCAACCAACCTTGGTGGGTCTAAATAATAATGCAAAAGGCTCTCTCTCAGTACCAACCAGCTCCATAAATACCCAGAGAATGACCTTGGGGAAACCATGTTGAGGATGTCTAATGACTCTAAAGAAACAATGGCACAAGCACTCAGCAAAGCACAAGAAAGTATGGGAATGGGAATGAGAAATCTACATTCAGAAGTGATAGAAATTTAGAGTATGGCATATATGTTTTTTTTTTTAAATGCACACAAAACAGAGAACCTAATAATAGAGGAAAAGAACAAGGAGCTCCAAAATTCTTGGGTTTCACAAACCCCAATGGCCCCTGGACAACTATAAAAGGGTTCTGTCCATTGAAGGGCTGATAAATCATTATAAGGAATACTCTTAGAGGCAGTTGCCTGGGGCATATAAAAAAAAAAAACAGCTAAAGTGTGGTGGTAGTGAGTGTTTCTCCCAGATGCTGGCTGCATTTTCCGGACAGCTTAGTTGGAAGGTTGATGCCAGACTACTGAAAAAAGTGTTGGCTGGACTCATTATTTCTGCTTCTGCCTTTCCCTTCCCTCTGGTCTTTCTGACTGACTCTTAGCCTTTGTCTCAAACTCATCTCTCTCTTCTCTCTCTCTGTCTCTCTCCTCTCTGTGTCTCTCGCTTCTCTGTCTTTATTTTCTCTGTCTGTCCCTCTCTCTCCCTCTGTCCCTCTCTCTCCCCCTCCCCATCTCGCTCTGCCCCCCTCCCCTATCTCTCTGCCTTCTCCCCCTTTCTCTCTGTCCCCCTCCCCCTCTCTCTCTCTGTCCCTCTCCCCTCTCTCTCTGTTCCCCCTCCCCCCTCTCTCTGTCCCCCTCCCCCTCTCTCTCTGTCCCCCTCTCTCCCCCCTCTCTCTGTGTCCCCCTCCCCCTCTCTCTCTGTCCCCCCTCCCCCCTCTCTCTCTGTCCCCCCTCCCCCCTCTCTCTCTGTCCCCCTCTCCCCTCTCTCCCCTCTCTCTCTCTGTCCCCCCCTCTCTCCCCCTCTCACCCTCTCCTCCTCTCCCTCCCCCCTCTCTCCCCCCTCCCCCCTCTCTCCCCCCTCTCCCCTCTCCCTCCTCCCATCTCTCTCCTCCCATCTCTCTCCCCCCTCTCTCTGTGTCCCCCTCTCTCCCCCTCTTTCTGTCCCCCCTCTCTCCCCTCTCTCTCTGTGTCCCCCTCTCTCCCTTCTCTCTCTCTGTGTCCCCTCTCTCCCCTCTCTCTCTGTCCCCCTCTCTCTCCCCCCTCTATGTCCTCTTTCTCTCCCCTCTCTCTCCCCTCTCTCTTTGTCCCCCCTCTCTCCTCCTCTCCCCCTCTCCCTCCCCCCTCTCCCTCCCCCCCTCTCTCCCCTCCCCCTCCCTCCCCCCTCTCTCCCACCTCCCCCCTCTCCCTCCCCCCTCTCTCTCCTCCCATCTCTCTCCCCCCTCTCTCCCCCCTCTCTCCCCCTCTCTCTCCCCCCCTCTTTCTCCCCCCTCTTTCTCCCCCCTCTCTCTCCCCCTCTTCTCTCCCTCCCTCTCCCTCCCCCCCTCTCCCCCCTCTGCCAAGGGGTTGACTGTAAGGCCCCTGGCTTCCCTACCCTGCCAATTCCCCTATTAAACCCGGTCTCCAGAAAAAAACTTTTCTTGTCAGAGTCCTGCAAGCCTCTGCCAGGTGGGCTCTGGCACAAGCTGAGATCCAGAAACTCTCTAGAAAACAACAGAACATGGGAAAGAAATTGAAAGAAAATGAACAGCACATCCAATGAGATCAAGAGGGACAATATAAGAATCACTGAAGTTCCTGAAGAACAAGAAGGCAAAGTTGAAGAAACGAATAAAAACAAAACCCCAAAGAGAAAGAGAACAAACAGCAAGTAGGACCTTTGCATTGCACAAAGCTGACCCAAATTTAATCCCAGGATCTCACATGGTCCCCAGAGCACTGCTTGTAGTAACTCTTGAGTGCAGAGCAAGGAGCAATCTCTGATCATTTCTGGGTATTGTCCCAAAACAAAACAAAATAGCTAAGAATTTCCCAGGGTTGAGGAATGAAGGCAATAAGATCCAAGAGGACAGAAGGGAGCCAGCAAAATAGACTCAAAAAGAAAAACTACACAACACATTACAACCCAAACAACAAAAGCCAAAGATCTAGAATATTGAAAGCAGCAAGATCAAAATAAAGAAAATTACATACAAAGGAAAGCCCGTAAGACTCACAATAGATCTATAGAGTGAGACTATGATCCAGAAGAGAATGATGGAATATTGGGTGCGGAGTGGGGCTTCATTGAAATGTGCACTGCATGGAAAATTCTACCCAGATAATCATTCAGATTTAAAGGGATAAAACAAAATTACAGAGTGAGGCATCAATTTAGGGAATTCATTGTCTTGAAGCAATAAGCATTAAAGAACAGGAAAACTTCTCAACAGTTTGCCACTGAATGTGATAAGCATATGGCTGCTCTCTACAAGAGGAAATTTCTTCCTAGCTTCTAAAGAATTTTATACATTTTCAATATTTAATATTTCATTTATATGGGATATTTTATGTTGATCCAGGTTACTTTTTACATCTGTAGTGGCTAGTATTATAATCTTTTACTTTTTAATGGAGATTCGCATTATCTACTAACCTTTTAATAAATAAAAAGACTATATTTCCTTTTTTAGGATAAAATACACTTTTATATTTTCATAGGCCTTTTAGATTTTCCCTTAAAATTTCCTTAATTCTCTCTTCTTCACTCATACTAAATTGTGTATCTGTGGAATTTATCTATTTTATGTTAATTTTAAATGTATTGGCATAGAATTATTCACACTATTAATTTTTTAATTTATAGATTTACAAAAAAGAAAAAGATACAACAAAAACTATCTGTTTCTAAAGAAAAATGCTTGTCACTTGAGTTACAATGTTGTGGAGTTTTAGGAGTTTAGCTTAAGCATATATATTTGTACAAGTGTCACCATCTCTACAATAAAGTTTTTTTAAAAATCTCTCTCATGTATGGGATATAAAAAAACATAATAAGTAAAGAATAAATGTCTATGTTGTGGAACTGGAGATTTTGTTCATAGAACTGACCTTATATAAAAAGGTGAAAGGTGGCTGAGGTGGACCAGGTGAAGGGAAGTTGGTAGATGATGAATGACAGGTGCTAACATGATGTATGAATAAAAAAATATGTAACTAATAAAATTTCAAATTCTACTATTTCAATAAAAATGACCAAACCATAAAAAATAAAAAAAGTTGGGCCCGGAGAGATAGCACAGCGGTGTTTGCCTTGCAAACAGCCTATTCAGGACCAAAGGTGGTTGGTTCGAATCCCGGTGTCCCATATGGTCCCCGTGCCTGCCAGGAGCTATTTCTGAGCAGAGAGCCAGGAATAACCCCTGAGCAACGCCGGGTGTGGCCAAAAAAAAAAAAAATAAGTTAAAGTAATAAAGTTATATCTAAACGGGGATCACAGGTTCAAAATAAGTTTCCAGATAGAAGGTTTACTTTTGAAATGTCTTCAGTAATCAAATCATTTAAAAGAAACTTAAATAACATGACTATGGATACAGGCCACAAGTGAGAGAGGCCCACAGGGTTGTAAAGTAAGAAAGAGACAGGACTCAAGCAGAGCCCCATGGAGCCCCACAAAATTTGAGTCCATCTCCAGTAGAAGAGAATGGAGATGGGTTTATGGTATGCTCAGATTCCTTCTGAAAGGACCGTCTAACCACTGTGTGGCAGAAAGATTAGAGCCCATAAAATAAGGAGAGCTGAGATTAGGGAGGTGGTAGCAGAAATAAAGTGCTACAAGAAGAGAGATTCAAAATAATCCCAGCCAGATACAGGCAGAACTGGCTGATAATTCTAATAACATCAGGGATAAGAAGGAATTCAAGAATTCTCATAATGATCTTATCAGCATTCAGTAGATAAAATCTACGGGGAAAACTGAGGTAGATGGGGTCAGAGGGACATCCAGGTTACATCTTGTACCTAAGTTTGAGGAGCCTTTAAAACATAAACATCAAATGACCAAAGGTCAAAGGGTAGAGAGATAAATTTAGGGGCCAAAGGATCAGTGAGATCGAACTATGGGTATGGGACTTGCCTTGCATAGAGTTGACCTGAGTTCAATCCCTGGCAGTCATATAACCCACTAAGTCTGCCAGGAGTGACCTCTAGGCACAGACTCAGGAGTAAGTGAGCACTGTTGGGTGTAGCCCCCCCAAAAAAACAAAAGAGAAAAAAATGTAGGACTCTAAAGCAAATGGCATATGAAAATGAAAAAACAAAAAGCCAGGGATACAGATCAACTGTACAGCACCCCTAGCCTTGCATGTCTGATCTAGGGTTAATCCCAGACACTATAACAACAAGAGGGAAAAAAAAATCTATCCTGGGAACCTCAAATCAGCCATTGACTGAGTGAGGATTTTACATCCTGCTGTCTAGGGTACCCCCCAGGAACTTTCTGAGTCCCAAGGTCAGTAGCTGCCACCACCTGTTCTTTAGAGAGCATGTACAAAGCTGGCCAGGAACCAGCCAAGGACTGGAGAACTCTGTGATCATAATCAACATTACACAGGACATGCTTATCCAAATTAAGGCATTGTAGTCAAGGTCATTGTTTTATACCATTTTCCCAACATGTGTGCTACTGACCCTCTGGGTGACATTGGGATGTTGGCGGTTAAGTTGTGATAGTATCCTTGGATACAATTGAGTGAGTGGGGACACATTCTGTTCTTCATTTAAGGAATTAAATTTTCAGAGGTTCATACTAAGTAAAAAAATTTTCTTGAAAAGGGGATAGTAGGTCAACTAAGTTTGGGAACCTATTCTATAGAGAGAGATTCTTACATTGAGGCAGTCCTAAAAAGAACCAGAGTTTTCTCCTAATATTTAGGGTTCAAGAACAACCTAAACACTCGTCTAGGGAGGTGGTGACTTGGCAGAAGTGTGGTCATTGCCCAAAGCACCCCTCCACACTTCACCTCAGTCTGTCATCACAGCCCTGAATGGCTCACATGAAGGCCTGTGCATGACCAGGCTATTGGTCATATACCACCAGTTAGTACAACAGACTGTCAGCTACCATAGTTTAGCAGCAAACAATGTAGAAAATGGGTTCCGTAAATCAACATATAACAACTCTGTCTGGCTACTCCATTATCCCCATTCCTGCCATCTAGCAACATTTATGTGTCTGGATTTTAGTGGCTGGGAGAAAGTGCTTGTGAATGATGCCATGTTTCTATCTAAAGCCCAAATCTCTGTTTCCTTCTTTTCCAGAACCATCTAACACATACATCATTGCCCTCATAAAACCCATGCCCAGTGAAAGAGTCAGAGCAGCCAGATGATGAAAACTAGAGGCTCAAGTGCTGCTCCCGCAGAGAACTTGGTCCCAACCTACCTCTCCTGCATTATCATCTTAAGAAACCCTATCTTGGGAGCCAAAGAGATAATACAAAGAATAAGGCATTTACCCTGCATATAGCTGACCCCGATTTGATCCCCAGCACATATATGGCTTCCGAAACCCTTCCAAGAGTAATGCCTGAGCACCATGGATGTGAACTCCTCCAAAAACAAATAAGCCCCATCTTAACTCAAAAATGAAAACACAAGCTGCAAATGAGGACTGAACTAGAGATTATCATGCTCAGGGAGAGGGAAGGGGGAGAAGACATGTTCTCTGAGGACATAAACATAGCTTGGCACTCCCAGAGGTGGTACAATCTGGCCTCTGTACCAACTGTCCCTGCCTGGCCACCTATCAACTATGTCACTGGACACACTCAGATCTATCTTCAAGGCCAACTCTAATCTCTCTCTTCCGGGAAACCTCCTCTGGCTGTTTTTAGCTTTTGTTCATCACTCCTTTGAAATCACAGTACTTAAGACTTATCATTTTGGCACTTAACAGCACACTGCCTTGAGAAACATATCAAACTGTATCTTGCCCTCAAGGTGTAGCTTGTTCACGATCTCAATTGTGTGTTTTTGTGTACAGTGCACTATCTTTACCGTTTCTGCTCGGTTTCCTCCACCATCCCTCTTCCTCTAAGAAGATATAGTCAATTAATACCGCAAAATGTGGCTGCTGTTGCTGCATTTACAGCGCCAACCCCAAAGCCCCTTTACCCCTTTTATGATATGCTTAAGCCCATGTTAAGCTGGTACTTCATAGCATGGCCTACATGCAATAAATGTCATACAAAGCTCAGAAAAATCAACTTAGAAGTTTCTCTAGGTCCCAAACAAATAGACAAATATTAGGGCATTTGCTGAACACTTGAGGACTTAAGCTCAGTGTACATAAAAGGCGTTTTAGAGAGATCCTCCCCCACAAAACAAGCTCCTTTCCCTTTAATTAGAAGACTCAATTTCTCCAGAACATTCCATTCCTAAACCGCTCTAGTTAAGTACATTTTACTGAAAGACAGACCTTGAACTTCGGAGCAGAATAAATTCCTGAAAAAAAAGAAGCTGTAAGTTGTAGTAATGTAAATCAAATCTAGTTTTACCACATAAACAATGTTATATTAGACAGTTATGGTTTTTTTTTAACAAAGACCAACTGCCAGCATTTAAAAGCTGCATTTATTTTTATTTCAAAAATCTTAGAATTACAAGTAAATTCTAAAGACCATCTATCCAGTTTAGGATGGCTATTCGAATAGTTATGATTCAGAAACACATATTCTGTGCCAAGAATTATGCCAGATATATTCCTATATTACATTTCACTTCTCTCAAGAGCCCTATGCTACAAATTCACTATCTAAGACCTAATGTTTCTATGTTTTAACTAAGGCACTGAAGCTATTTTGTGGCAGGACAAGAACTTAAACTCAGAAGTATCTAGTTCTTAAGTCAAAGGACCTATTATGCCACGTGGCCTTTCTAACCCAATTAATGCAATACTGTACACTAAAGTCTCTTATATCAGTTAAACAGGGTTACACAGAAACATATTAGAGACATATTAGGAAAGGGTCATCATCCATAAGGGGATAAATCACTGCTGGGAATGGAAAGCAAATAGAGACAGCAAGAGAATAATGAATTGCAATAGTCTTCGCTGTATATAGCGACCGAACACATCTACTCTTCCCAGGTTGCCACTCTTCCCAACAGCAAGAAACAGAAAGGTCCCAGTTATCTTCCGTTCCAGTGGCAGACACGGAGATGACAGCCTCCAAGCTCCAGCAAGTGCAGCACCGTATCTGTAACTACATGGAGGTTAGCCCATCAGCTGTTCTGTTTTGCAATCAACTACTTATTAGTGAGGATGTTCTGAACTGTAGACAATTGGCTTTCCTTATTTCCATGAATACAGAAGCTTTCTAGCAGCAGCTGTGCTGTCGGCCTTGATCACTCACATTAATCCTAGACCGTGGGCTCTCATCCTTTGGTAATCAAACCCTTGAGACTTGCGCTCTGGCAAAGAGGGCGCAGATGCAGTGCTCTATTATGGAAAGTGTATGAGTGCTTTAAGGTCGTAGGACATGAAGGGTCAAAGCAACAGGAGAGTGGATAATGCATTTGCATTGTAGGCCACTGGTCTAAATTCCATCTCTAGCACCATATATAGTCCCCTGAGCCTACCAGTGATTCCAGAATGCAGAGACAGGAGTAAGCCCTGAACACAGCTAGGCACGACTCCCCCCCCCCCCCCGCCAAAAAAAAATCACAAGGCATGAAATGAAGAAAAAGAAGTCATTTTCTCAGATTTTAAAACCTGACTAGTTGTGGATACTCCCATAAGGAAGTGGGTGCATGTCTCCCCAACACCTTTTGTCCAACATCACAGGAAGGCATAGGAGCCATGAAGACTCTTTCATAATAAGAACTTTGTGCCCTGAATATCCCTGGATGAATATTATAAATAATTCCTGAAGTATAATGTGTGACCATCACAAAAGATTTCAAGTAAGCCAAAATTAACCCCAGCAAATGTGTTATTGGCACATATTTTGCTACACCTGAATTGTGGATGTCAAGTACTGTGCTAGGTACTGGAGATACTGAGATGAATCCTTCTTCATCAAGATTATAGTGAATGAAAATTTTCTCCATGATGCTCAGAAAAGTACAAAAAGGAATTTGGGGTTTTAAGGTCATTTTGGCCTTAAGTTTGCACCAATGTTATCCTAATTTGCTGCTCTCATCCCTGAGAAAGACCATTATTGTTCCTTTCTGTACTGACAGATAACTAGAGTGTAGCATAAGCAAAGCAGCATGCATGGCCCATTCCTAAATCTAAAGGAAGACAGTAGAGATAAATGAAGGGAAAATATTGAAGGCAGACAGACAGACCCCTGCCTCAAGAAACTCTGCAGCACTGAAAGAAGAACCATGACAGAAACTACCTCGATACTGGTTTCCAACAGAAAGGGACATATGTGCACTATTCGTTGCAGCACAGAGTACAATAGCTAAGAGCTGGAATCAACTTAGATAGCTAATAATATATGAGTGGAAAAACAAGATGTAGTACATATAGACAATGGAATACTACATAGTTCTAAAGATGCAATCATGCAATTAGCTGTAACATGGATGGAATTGGAAGGTATCAACATGGATGGAATAGGAAGCCAGAAAGGTAAGGATAAATACAAGATATGTCACTTATATGTGATATATAGAGTAACTGCACGAGGGATTACAATGGTTTAAATGGGAGTTGCCTAGAACACTCTTGACCACAGAGTATACTAAAAAATAAGGAAAGAAATAGAGTGGGGGAGAGGGGAGACAGATGTGAAATAACAAGGGACAAGGATCAAGGGGATAAAGTAAAAATTCAAACCACAATGCCAATAACACTGAAATCATGAGATCCAAACTTTCACAACCAAACTTAAAATGATGCCTGTCAAGATGGCAGACTTGGAAGGAGAGTTATGGGAAAGATTCTGGGAATACTGGTGGAGGGAGGCTGACATTGGTGAGATCAGTGCTGAAATACTGTCTGTCTAAAACTCAACTACAAATAACTTTGTAAATCATGCTGCTTAAATAAACTTTTTGAATAAAAAAAATTAGTAACAGGAATCATGGCTGCAGAGAATTAATGGGAACTGAGGGATGGAGAAGAGGCACATCACTGTGAGATGATGGATTTCTCTGGTTCCCAGTAGGGCCCTACTTGGAATCTGAAGGCCAGGAAGACTTCAGAATGTCAAATTCTGTGCAGGAAAATTCTAAGAGTGAACAGTGGATCATCAGCAGGGTAGTGGATAATTACCTAGAAACTCAACTTCTTTTTTTTTTTTTTTTTTTTTTTTTTTTTTTTTTTTTTTTTTTTTTTTTTGGGTTTTGGGCCACACCCGTTTGATGCTCAGGGGTTACTCCTGGCTATGTGCTCAGAAATCGCCCCTGGCTTGGGGGGACCATATGGGACGCCGGGGGATCGAACCGCGGTCCTTCCTTGGCTAGCGCTTGCAAGGCAGACACCTTACCTCCAGCGCCACCTACCCGGCCCGAAACTCAACTTCTGATACTAACAAGAGATACAAGTGTGGAAGTTCTGCAATTACAAATGACTGTCAGGAATGGAGGAAACCTTCAGTTTTCAAACAATTCAGTTTTTGTCCTCAAAATGTAAGAATGAAGAAATATGGCTTACAACCAAATATGGAAGTTCCATCTGACTAAATGTTGCTCAAGATGGATTGTGAGCCCAGGAGTACCAAATTAAAGGGAGACCAGTCAGGGGGTTACGTTTGGATAAGGCCCCTGTTTCTGTAGCTGGGGTGTGTCTGCTCATCAGATGCTGGATCTTCTAAAACGGCACTCAACAACTCTAAAGGTTGGTCTTTGTCTCTGAGACTATGCATTTTTGGGAAAAGTGGGTTATTTCTCCAAACTCCCCCTACTCCCCATTTATCTAAGCATTCACATCCCCTTCTTCAAAACACAACAATTACAATTTTCAAAATACCTAATTATGTTTCACTTTGGCCATCCAGGATGGAAAAGAGTTCTGGTATTATTTGAAAGTTGGCTGGTACTTGAGACACAAATAATACTTTGTCCCAACATAAGGTAACAGGAAAAGAGCAAATCGTACGTAAACGGGTATAATATGCAATCTATTTATAGACTTTAATATTTAGGAAGCAGAACTCCATCTTTAAATGAATGAAGACATTTAAGTTCCAAAGTTATTTGCTAGCATAGTGTCATTACTTCTTACTTGTTGAATAGGGCAACTCAATATAAAATGCTGAGCCTTTTCTCTCAACGTATGGCCAAAGCCCTACACACCTTGGGGTCTCCAGCAAGCATAGGAAAAGGATCAATGAAACTAAATTCTTTTATTTTGTTTTTGTTTTTGTTTTTGGGTCACACCCGGTGGTGCTCAGGGGTTACTCCTGGCTGTCTGCTCAGAAATAGCTCCTGGCAGGCACGGGGGACCATATGGGACACCGGGATTCGAACCAACCACCTTTGGTCCTGGATCGGCTGCTTGCAAGGCAAACACCGCTGTGCTATCTCTCCAGGCCCAAAACTAAATTCAAGTAGAATAAAATACTAATGCAGCAAAGAGCTTTGTTTTTTTCTCTCCCCTTCCCCTCCATATCAAGACTTATAACTTCCTGTGGGCCACTGTATGGGATAATCTATGAAGATTTTTTCCATGAAGATAAACTGAACTTAAGTCACTCAAACGAAATTTTGTTTAACTATAATAGCAAAGGAGGAAATGCAATAGCAACGACAAATTGTTTTCTAAAAGCATCTAGTTGCACATATCATCAATCAACAATTCTTCTCACGTTTTACTTTCAAAAAGCAAAAAGCATTCCAAGACACTCCTAATGCAGAAGAAAAATAATTACCAGGTAATTATAACAATTATAAAGTCTGAGTTATCAATACATGGAGCTGACCAAGGCACCACCTATAAATATGGTGATAATAGGAATCATATTCAATGTTGTTAGGAGGACCAAAGGAGTGAACATTTTTATTCCCACATCCCCGCCAGCACTGATTGTTCTTGTTCTTTGTGATGTGTGCCAGTCTCTGAGGCATGAGATGTACCCTCATGTTGTGCCTGATTGTTATTTTGATTTGCATCTCCCTGATGATTAGTGATGTGGAGCATTTTTTTCAAGTGTCTTTTGGCCGTTTGTATTTCTTCTTTGAGGAAGTGTTTGTTCATTTCTTATTTCCATTTTTTGATGGGGAAGAGAGTGAGAAAGGAACTCTCATTCACTGTTGATGGGAATGCCATCTAGTCCAGCCTTTATGGAAAACAGCATGGAGATTCCTCAAAAAAGTGCAAATTGAGCTCCCATATGATCCAGCTATACCACTCCTAGGAGTATACCCTAGGAATACAAAAACACAATACAAAAATGCTTTCCTCACACCTATATGCATTGCAGCACTATTGACCATAGCCAGACTCTGGAAACAACTGAGATGCCCTTCAATAGATGAATGGCTAAAGAAACTGTTATACATCTACACAATGGAATACTATGCAGTCATCAGGAAAAATGAAGTCATGAAATTTTCCGATACATGGGTGGACATGGAGACTATTATGCTGAGTGAAATAAGTCAGAAAGAGACTCAGAATAGTCTCACTCACCTATGTTTTATTTTTTAACAAAAATTTATATTCACATTTTCTTTTTTTGGTTTTTGGGTCACACCCGGCAGCACTCAGGGGTTCCTCCGGGGTCTACACTCAGAAATTGCTCCTGGCAGGCTTGGGGGACCATATGGGATGCCGGGATTTGAATCACCATCCTTCTGCATGCAAGGCAAACGCTCTAACTCCATGCTATCTCTCCGGCTCCCAACTTTTTATTTTTCTTTATTTTTTAATACTTTTATTTGAGCACCATGATTACAAACATGTTTTTAGTTGGGTTTCAGTCATAAAAAAGTACACTCCCAGAGGCCAGTTCTTCCCAGGTATGGGGTTAGGGGACACCCCATGCCAGATGGCATTCTCCCTAGCTTGGGGGGTGCTGGGAGGCTTGGCAGGCCTCCAGCCATTCCCCTATTCCCCCCCCTACACCAGGCCTTCCCTGGTAGCCGGCCCAGGTGGACTCTATCGTGGTCCTCAGGCTTTCCCCCTTTCTCTCCCAACACTAAGGAGGGGACACATGGGGTGGATAGCGGGCCAATGCAGCAGTGGTGTATGTCGGGACATTACGTCATGACTTTCACTGGTATTTTTTTTTCTTCTCATTGGTCTCCATTATAAAACCATATATATTTAAAATAAAAATGAGAGGACTGACTCTCAGTTTGGGAAGAGACCAGTTCGGGTGGGGGTACCATATATTTTCAAAATAAAAATGATGGGCCCGGAGAGATAGCACAGCGGTGTTTGCCTTGCAAGCAGCCGATCCAGGACCAAAGGTAGTTGGTTCGAATGAACCCCTGAGCACCACCGGGTGTGGCCCAAAAACCAAAAGAGAGAGAGAGAGAGAGAGAGGATGGACTTTCAGGCTGGGAAGAGGCCAGTACTCTTTTCCTACTTGTTTACTCTCAGCAGCCTCTTGGCCTCTTCCTTCTTTCATTGTGTAACTGTGGTTGCTACCATACTAGGTTTCTGATTAGTTCCCATGAACGGTGACAATGGAGTCCACTGTCTTAAGTTAGATTGTTTATTTTTCCCACTTTTTTTTTCTCCTCTTTGTGAACTGTTCAATAAAGTATTTTGGTGAAAGAGTCCCTCTCTATCCTTCCTTCCCTCTGTTATTTGTTAAATAAGGAAGTTTGTAGAAGTGTTCCTCCATTTAACGTTTATATAAGAACCAAGTCAATTGGATTGTTGGACTTGTTCTAGCATCCCCATAGGCACCAATCTCACTGTGAACTGTTCAATAAGGAATTTTGGTGAAAGAGTCCCTCAGTTTAATGCTTATGTTTGAACCAGGTCATGAGGATTGTTGGGCTTGTTCTTGCATCCCCCTTATGTGCTGATAACGCCAGGTGGCATTATTCCTTGCTTGCATGGGCACATTAAAATGGAAAATACTATATATACAAATAAGTTCTTATCTAATAGAGATAGGAACACACAAATCTTGTGGTGCAATGGAACCTTACAAACCCTGAACATTGACATGATGACCTGGCACAGGCCTCAGAGGTTTGGTATTTTCCAGTCACCCCTGAACCAGAGAAGCCATCTATGAAACATCCAATGTTGTTTATGACATCACCTGGAAGCAATCCTCTACCAGGGAAGACCCTACTGCTGCTCTGACATCGATTTACTCAAAAGAGTCTTTACTTAACACTGAGAAGATTTAAACAACAACAACGACCTGCGTACTGGACAGGGCTTTCTGGATTGCCCGTTAATTGTGAGTTGAAATTAGGCACCGCTCCACACCATCCTGACTTCAATGTAGGATATACAGATTCCAGGACCTTCAATACAGAAACGTGAGATCAACAACAGAGACTGTGAAAAATATAACTGTATGGGTACTACAGACAATGACCGGGATTGGACAAAGTAGTTTGCCTGGAGCCTAGAAATGGTCTTATATCAGGAAACTTCAGGGGTAGGGTCTCCTTGTACTTAGGCCAAAGTGTTTTCTTTCCATGACCCCCATATTTTGGTGGGCCCATGCAAATGATAATTGCCACACCAACATTGTTTTTACAGTGCTACTTTGACTCCAAACCTTTAAGAAACCACTAGTAAAAATATCTGGAACTGTGGGCCCAGAGAGATAGCACAGTGGCATTTGCCTTGCAAGCAGCCAATCCAGGACCAAAGGTGGTTGGTTCGAATTCCAGTGTCCCAATGGTCCCCCGTGCCTGCCAGGAGCTATTTCTGAGCAGACAGCCAGCAGTAACCCCTGAACAACGCTGGATGTGGCCCAAAAACAAAAACAAAAAAAAATCTGGAACTGCAAAAAAAAAAAAGTTTACATTAGTGTTAACATATATGCTTTTAGATGCACTAGCATTCTGGGGGATAAAGGAGGGATATAAGGGATATATGCTTGGGAACAGGGATGAAGGGAGGACAATACTGCTGGTGGAAAGGTCCTCATTTATTGTCACTGTGTACCTTAAATATCATTGTGTAAGATTTGCCGTTATATATTCTAATAAATGTCTGTCATTTAAATATTTAAAAAAATTAGACTCCCTTTCACCAGTGCAATTTTCCCATTACCAGTGGCCCCCATATCCCTCCTCTTCCACCCTCTGCTTATCTTCAAGACAGGCATTCTATTTCTCTCACTCACTACCATTGGCATGGTAGCAGTTGGTATAGTTATTTTTCAAACTGCACTCATCAAACTTTGACATAAGCTTCATATCATGGGCTGGTACTTTTAAACCTCATCTCTATTGTCTCTGGGTATTAGTACCATATTATCTTTTATTTTTCTTAAATCCCACATCATCTATGGGTTTTAACCTGTTTGTAATTGTGGTGCTTAAATAAAAATATTTTTTAAAAGGAGTAAACATGTTTAAAGTGCTCAGGAAAGTGTCTACTACACATAAAAGTGTTCTATGAGCACTTTTTAAGTTTTATCTATTTATATAATGAAGCAAAATAGTTTTTATTGAAAGAAATATATTTAAAAAGATATGTGGGGAAAGAGACAAATGTGTTCAAGAGAGAACATGGTCTTCTCCATAGTGGAAAAAGCTGCAAGACAGGAGTATGTGTTTAAAAGAGAACATGGGCTTGAAAAGAGCAAGCTCATAAACAAAATCTGACCAAAAGATAGATAATTAGCTACAAAGAAAGGAAGAAGAGTATGAAAAGAGACCACGGATATCAAAAGAGGCAAGCTCGAAAATTAAAACTGTTTGTATAAATGATAAGTAGAACACATAAACAACTTCAGGGAATGAAAGTGAGCCAACAAAAAAGGACAACGGAGCCAGACATTTCACAAGAAGGATATAAAATGACTGTCTAAAAAGAAGCTTCGTTTCATCAGGAAAACAGGTATTAAAACCACCAAGGTATATCAATTTGGAACAATTAAGTTGAAAAAAATTTAGTATGACATCAAGTATTAGCAAGGAGCTGAAAGCGCCGGTGACATTCATACCTCGGGGAAGGGGGTTAGTAGGGCTTGATCTCACCCTTTCAAAATACAAGCTGCAGTTGGGCTGAAGCTGCACATGGTTGACAACACCTCTTCACAGAAATAAACAGAAAAGCACGGGTAACCAGGATAGCTTAAAACAAAAAAGAAACATCACAACTGTCCACTCACAGATATAAAGACTCTACTATATACTAATATGCAGCAGCATGCAGATAAATCTCAAAATTATACTTGAGAAAATTACAATGTATTACAAGAATACTGTCAACATAATTCCATTTAAGAAACTTTAAAAAATGCAAAACTAAAGATGGTTGTTTGGGAATTGATGGTAAAACTAAAGAAAAATATAAGTAGACGGGCAGGAAATACAGTACAAAGAGCTGGAGCACAGGCCTGGCATGTGGGAGGTGTTACTCCACCCTGGATTTACGTGTAGCTACCTAAGACCCCCCCCATTTCTGGGAGGGATCTTGGGAACCGGATATTAGGTGTGACCTTACCTGCAAGACCCGGCCCATTCCTGGGAGGGGTCTTGGAATAGGTAGATAAACCCTGGAGCCAGGGGATTAAGGGTCTCTCTGCCCTGCTGCGCTCACGGGCTTTAGGTTCTTTGCCTCTTTTGGTCTTTGACCAGGATGGAGGCCAAAGGAAGATGGCTGAATTATAAGATGCAGGGCTAAGAATAACTAGTGCTTGAAAGGTTATGAGATAGGCCACACACCTGTGGTGGTCAGGGCATGAATAAAGCTGATGCTTCCTGATGCCTGTCTCTGGATGAGTCTGATTCTGCCGTTCACCTGGGCCTGGGACCCGTCGGCTGGATGGGGGTTGCAGAGCCACATGGCCTGGGATGGCATCCACCTCCATCCAGCTCCATCCTTATTTATTTAATTCAACAGGAGGCATAGGTTTAATCCCTGGCACTTCCAAGGATTAAGGGTGTGTGTTCAAAAATAAAAAGAATAGAAGGATAAGCATGAAATTATTAGGGTGTTTCTCCTATGTGGAGTGGTAGGCAGCACAGTGAAAAGAGTTATTTTTAAAATAGTGATTTGTGCCAGAGTGGTGGCACAAGCGATAGGGCATCTGCCTTGCCTGTGCTAACCTAGAATGGACCCGGGTTTGATCCCCTAGCATCCTATATGGTCCCCCAAGCCAGGAGCGATCTCTGAGCATATAGCCAGCAGTAACTACTGAGCATCTGGGCCAAAACACCCAAAATGGTGGATATATTTCTTGGGGAGGGCAGGATCATGGGTTTTTACTGCATCTTGAGTTGACTCTTTTTTGTTTTTGTTTTGTTTTGTTTTTGTTCTTCATATTTTAAGCCTCACAAGGTGGTTCTCAAAGCTTCCACCTGGCTCTGTGCTCAGAGATCATTCCTGGCAAGACTCCAGAGACCATGTGTGGTGTCAAGGATGGAACCCAACTACACTGCATACAAACACAAGTGCCCTACCTGCTGTCCTATCTCTCCAGTTCCAATCTTTTAAGTATTTCATATTCTTTGGTATCAACTCAGAAACCAAAGGACATGATATTGTCCCTATCTGTTGCTAGTTGTATTGCTGGCATCTTTGTCTTGATATTCTCTCAGCTTTCTATTCTAAATTCTGGTTGCATTTTCCTAGAGATCAGTGGAGCAGGGGAAGCCTGGGGTCTAATTGTGGCCTTTCGACTCATAACTGCCTTAAGCTGGGAAGATTGTTTAGCTTATCTGTACTTCAGTTTCCTCCCTTATAAAATCAGAAAAAAGGGGAAAAAAAGGAAAGGAAAGGAAAAGAAGAAAAAAAGAAAGGAAGGAAGGAAGGAAGGAAGGAAGGAAGGAAGGAAGGAAGGAAGGAAGGAAGGAAGGAAGGAAGGAAGGAAGGAGGAAGGAAGGAAGGAAGGAAGGAAGGAAGGGAGGAAGGGAGGGAGGAAGGAAGGAAGGAAGGAAGGAAGGAAGGAAGGAAGGAAGGAGGAAGGAAGGAAGGAAGGAAGGAAGGAGGGAAGAAGGGAGGGAGGGAGGAAGGAAGGAAGGAAGGAAGGAAGGAAGGAAGGAAGGAAGGAAGGAAGGAAGGAAGGAAGGAAGGAAGGGAGGGAGGGAGGGAGGGAGGGAGGGAGGGAGGGAAGAAGGGAGAAAGGAAGGAAGGAAGAAAGGAAGGAAGGAAGGAAGGAAGGAAGGAAGGAAGGAAGGAAGGGAGAAGGGAGGGAGGAAGGAAGGAAGGAAGGAAGGAAGGAAGGAAGGAAGGAAGGAAGGAAGGAAGGAGGGAAAGAAGGGAGGGAGGGAGGGAGGGAGGAAGGAAGGAAGGAAGGAAGGAAGAAGGAAGGAAGGAAGGAAGGAAGGAAGAAGGAAGGAAGGAAGGAAGGGAGGGAGGGAGGGAGGGAGGGAGGGAGGGAAGAAGGGAGAAAGGAAGGAAGGAAGAAAGGAAGGAAGGAAGGAAGGAAGGAAAGAAGGAAGGAAGGAAGGAAGGAAGGAAGGAAGGAAGGAAGGAAGGAAGGAAGGAAGGAAGGAAGGAAGGAAGGAAGGAAGGAAGGATAGATTTTCCCACATCAGGCAATGCTCAAGGCAATGCTCCTGGCTTTGCACTCAGGAATTACTCCTGACAGTGCTCAGAGGACTATATGGGATGTCAGGGATCAAATCTGTCAGTTGAGTGCAAGACTTATCACTGTGCTATTTCTCCAAAACCTCCAAAGAAAAATTTAGTACTGAAAAATGTGACAAAAAATTTAAATATATTAGATGGATTCAATAACAAGGGTGAATTTTTTTAAAGAAAGTAAACTTGAAAATGCATTGATAGAGATAATACCAGGTGAAATGTAGAAATAGAGAACTCCTCCACACACCTGAGTTGATCTGGGTGGGAACTGTAAGGGAGAGGACTTATTTATTTAGGTCATTGCAGGGAAAATGGGTGAGTTGGCATTATGTGCATAAGAAATAGTTTTGTATGGGGCTGAAGAGAGAGCATGGAGGTAAGGCATTTGCCTTTCATGCAGGAGGTCATCAGTTCGAATCCCGGTGTCCCATATGGTCCCCCGTGCCTGCAAGGAGCAATTGCTGAGCCTGGAGCCAGGAATAACCCCTGAGCACTGCCAGGTGTGACCCCAAAACCACACACACAAAAAAAAAGAAATAGTTTTGTATCACTGTTGTCATAATAATTATTAACAGTATTTGGGGCCGGAGAGATAGCATGGAGGTAAGGCGCTTGCCTTGGATTCAGAAGGTCGGTGGTTCAAATCCCAGCATCCTATATGGTCCCCCAAGCCTGCCAAGGGCGATTTCTGAGCATAGAGCCAGGAGTAACCCCTGAGCACTGCCAGGTGTGACCCCCCCACCCCACCCCAAAAAATAAAACAGTATTGTAAATCACAGAACCCCAATCAATTATAAATTAACTTTTTAAAAGAATGAAAAAAGAGGCCAGAGTGGCTGCACAGCAATAGGACATTTGCCTTGCATGCAGCTGACCCAGGACAGACCCGGGTTTGGTCCCTGGCATCCCATATGGTCCCCCAAGCCAGGAGCGATTTCTGAGTGCAGAGCCAGAAGTAACCCCCTGAGCGCCACCAAGTGTGCCCCCCCAAAAAAAAAAATGAAGGAAAAAAAAAAAAAAAAACCCAAGCAGAGCATTAGGAGTGTGTAAGGAAGGATCAAAGGCCTCCCAGAGAAAAAGTGTTATATGGTGAAAATATTTAAGAAAAAACTAAGGGCAGGAAGTTCCCAAAATTTAGCATAAGAGATAATTTACAGCTTCAAGAATCTCAGTGAACCCCACACAGGATAATCTGAAAGAAATCCCTAACAAGACATATTATAAACAAATTATGAAAAAGTAAAGATAAAGCTAAACATCTTGCAAATTTCCAAAGGAACTCATATCATATAAGCAGCAATAGATTTTTTGTTTTGTTTTGTTTTGTTTTGGTTTGGTTTGGTTTGGTTTGGTTTGGTTTGGTTTGGTTTTGGGGCCAAACCTGGCAGTGTTCAGGTGTTATTCCTTGCTCTGAGCTCAGAAATTGCTCTTGGCAGGCTCGGATGGGATGCTGTGAATGGAGCCCGGTTCTGTCCGGGGTCAGCTACTTGCAAGGCAAACGCCCTGCTACTGTGCTATCTCTCCAGCCCAGAAACAATAGTTTTAATGACTGGAAAATGAAACCCAAAAGATCAGAAAGAAATAGAAGACATCAGAAAATATTAAAAAAAAAACTGTCAATCCCTAAGTACAAATTAGCAATATGCATCCATGAAAATGAAGGTGTATTCTCAGACAAATGAAACCTCACAAAATTTACTTCTAGGAAACCAACTGTAAAAGAAATATTTGTTAACAAATTAGAAATGGGCATGTTCTTAAATGAAATGGATATGCTCTTAGACACAGATTTGCACAAGAAATATAAAATGTAAATAAGCTGATGATAAATTAAGACACTGAATTAATAATTAAAAACCTCCCATAAGAAAAGCCAAGACTCAGGTGTCTTAACTGGAGAGCTCTCTGAAATGTCTACTGGAGAATTAATACCAATCATTCACAAACATTTAAACCATGAACAAACAAAATTTATCTCAAGAATGCAAAATTGGCTTAACATAAAAAAATCAATTTAGTACTTATATTAATTGAATAAAGTAGAAAAACCACATGAACATTTCAAGAGAAGTAGAAAAGTCATTTGTAAAAGCCCAATAATCTCATGATGAAATTATTGAAATAAAAAAAGGAAAAGTCTTCAATATAATAGAAGCCATCATGAAAAATCCACAGCTAATATATTTAATGGTTAAAAAAGATTAAGTGCTTTTCTCTCCTTTAAACAAAACCACGTAACTTGAACTAGCTAGTCCTGCCCCCCCAATTAGAGGGGGAAACAAGGGAGACACCAGGACCAAAGAGGTGCAAGACTACTATGCAGTAGGCTAGATACAGAGGAGACCACACATCCTAGCTACCCTGGGGGTGAGGGAAGAGGATATGGGTGGTAGGACAAAAACGGAGGTGTAGGGAGGACAATTTGGTGATGGGAATTCCCCCTGATTTTATGTAAATAAGTACCTAAAATATCATTGTCAACAATATGTAAGCCACTATGATCAAAAATAAATAAAAAAAATGTAATAAAAAAAAAGACTATAGAATTTGAATAAATGAGCTCATCAAAAGTTAAAAAAAAAATTAAGTGCTTTCTCTCAGAGATCAGCAATAAATATATTTAATAGATATGCAATAAGTGTTCAAATAACCTGGCCAACAAGGCAAGAAACAGGGGCCGGGCGGTGGCGCTGGAGGTAAGGTGCCTGCCTTGCCTGCGCTAGCCTAGGACGGACCGCGGTTCGATCCCCCGGCGTCCCATATGGTCCCCCAAGAAGCCAGGAGCAACTTCTGAGCGCATAGGCCAGGAGTAACCCCTGAGCCTCACAGGGTGTGGCCCAAAAACCAAAAAAAAAAAAAAAAAAAAAAAAACAAGGCAAGAAACAGAAAATAGATTTTAAAATAATAAAATGATAGGCCTCTATGTAATATTTTGATGACATTGAATGTAAATGCTATAAACACTCCAATAAAAGGTCTTTGATGAAATAAATCACAATGACTTAAAAATGAAAATCCAAAACAGTTGAAATGCCATTTCTCACAAACTCTCCCTAAACTGGTTCTTGGAACATGGGGGAAAAAATGCACTGACCATATGACATAGCAAACCCACTGCCAGGTATTTTCACACTGCAGAAAATGAGAGCTTAGGGGCCAGAGATATAGCACAGTGGTAGGGTGTTTGCCTTGCACACGGCAGACTCAGGTTGGATGGCGGTTCAAATCCTGGCATCGCATATGGTCCCCTGAGCCTGCCAGGAGCCATTTCTTAGCGCAGAGCTAGGAGTAACCCCTGAGCGCCGCCTGGTGTGACCCAAAAACAAACAAAAGAAGAAAATGAGAGCTTAAAGGCAAGGAATAAATGGGTTCACTTGGCTTACAGCACATGGCCTACAGCTATATGATCACAAATTCAAC
Source organism: Suncus etruscus (assembly GCF_024139225.1). Classification (NCBI taxonomy): domain Eukaryota; kingdom Metazoa; phylum Chordata; class Mammalia; order Eulipotyphla; family Soricidae; genus Suncus; species Suncus etruscus. The sequence goes on along the minus strand of NC_064854.1, from coordinate 126,257,173 downwards.
CCTGGCACTGTCCCGGGGACTCATCAAAGTCCTTGTAGACTCTACTTTGTTGTGATTTCCAGTGCCACAAGCCAGGAGTATATCAACACAATGGGCAAGCACCACAGATGTGTGAATTCCAGCAAGCTCTATGGCCAAGTGTGGAAACATCACCACCAGATGTGCCACCCCCACCAAGCACTATAACTAAATGTGTACATATCGAAGCCAGAGCACGTGCACAACCCCTAATCATGACATGGCCGCCACACAGGAAAGAGGGTAGAAATAAAAGTTGAATCTCACAGAAATCTGAAGTTTCAAAAGAGGTCCACTTAGGGACACCAAACACTGGAAATAACACAAATTCTTTTCAAAAGGGGAAGAGTTAAGTAAGCTAGCAAATCTCTATATGATATACTAGGGGACAGAACAATATGTACAATAGATAAAGAGTTTGCCTTGCTTGTAGCTAACCTAGGTTCTATCTGTCACTCCATATTGTCCCCCAAGCACTGCTAGGAGTGATTCCTGAGTAGAACCAGGAATGAGCCCTCAGTAACACCAGATGTGGCCCAAAACATCATCATCATCAACGTCATCATCATGATAATATGTAATAGTATGTAAATGTATGTAAATAATAATGTAAACTAGCAAGTAATAAAAACAAATGACTGATCCACGCTACTGAGTGTGGACAAATCTCAAAGGCATTATATAGAGTGACTCCATTTCCATGAAACTCTAGAAAAAAAAATTAAAGTCATGATGGAGCATGGTTAACAAGAGTCAGGAGTGAAGGGAAAACATGGATATAAAAGGTAGGATAAATAACTTTGAGGGTGTGGTGGAACTGAGCTGGATCCTAGTTTATTCCAGATGGATAAAAGAATTTCTGTGCCAGGACTGGAGAGAGAGTACATGTATCATGTAGTCAACCCCATGTGTGGTTGCCTTGCACATGGCCACCCAAGTTCAATTCTCAGTATCCCATATGGTACTCCTCAGTGAAGAGCCACGAATGGCCCTGAACATCACCAGGTAGAACACAAAAACAAAATTTAAAGAAAAAAATTCTGTGCCAGATTCTGTATATCAAACTTTAATCTGACACAAAATTTGAGACAGGTTTGTATAAAAAATTGAAAAATGTTTATATACACTCATATATGAAACCAAATAAAAGGAGGAGATGAACTAGGCAGGTCTAGTGCGGTCAGACCAAATGTCTGAGGGCTAAGAAGGGAATTCTGAGAGAAATGCAGGGAAGCAGCTTCTCCGCTGACAGACAAGCATGATTCTACATTCTTCCTTCCCCATAGTTCATCAGCAACTAGCAAAAAAGGAAGTAATAACCAGAACAACACTGAGAATAATTTAAAGGGGGGGAAAGATGAGCCAATCAGTATTCAATCAAAGGACATATATATATATATGTACACACATATATATATGATATACTGTTTGTGATTAAATTGATGTGTGTCAATGAGATTTTTCTCTTTCTATTCCAACTTTCTAGTCATAATCAGAATACAAACAGTCCTTAAATTTAGCAAAATCCAAGATCCTAGAAACTTAATCAGCTTTAGCAGGTTTTGATCGACAAAATAGCTATTGATTTTCTACTGGATACAAGGCCACAGATTGAGTCCTGAGCAGTGACAGAGGGATAAAATATCAGCCATCAAGGTGTTTCGACCACATGCAGTGAAAATGACGCCCACTAGGCAACAAGCACAGAACAACTTAATCCCTATATTTTGAGGAAACTAAAAAGTAGAAAGGGCTGATGAATGCATTTGAAAATAACATAGGAGTTAAGAAGGAATTTTGTTTTTAAAATATTTATTTAAGCACCATGATTACAAACATGTTTGTAGTTGGGTTTCAGTTATAGAAAGAACACCGCCCTTCACCATTGCAACCTTCCCACGCACCAATGCCCCTCATCTCTCTGCCTCCCCTTCCTCTGCCCCTTAAGACTAGGACATTCTATTCTCTCACTCTACCATTGTCATGATAGATGTCAGTGTAGTTATTTCTCTAACTGAACTCATCACTCTTTGTGGTAAGCTTCATACCATGGGCTGGTCCTTCCAGTCCTCATCTCTATTGTCTCTGGGTATTATTAACATACTGTCTTTTATTTTTCATAAATCCCACAGATAAATAGACCTATTCTGTTTCTATCTCTCTCCCTCTGACTCATTTCACTCAGTTTCCATGTCCATACGTGTATACAAAAATTTTATGGCTTTATTTTTCCTAATAGCTACATTCATTGTGTAGATGTACCACAGTTTCTTTAGCCACTTATTTGTTGTTGGGCATCTGGGTTGCTTCCAGATTCTGTCTATTGTGAATAGCACTACAAAGAATATAAGTGTGCAGAAGGCATTTTTGTATCGCATTTTTTTGTGTTCCTAGGGTATAACCCTAGGAGTGGTATAGCTTGGGTCATATGAGATTTCCAGTTTAGAAAGTAACTCTTAAGTATATAGTCAGTCCAGGGGGTTGTGGGAATGAATGGTGGGACCATTAGCAAAAGAGATAGTACAGTTGGTAAGGCACTTGTCTCACATGCAGTTCGATCCCCAAACACCACCAGATGTGACCCCTCCAGGAGTAAGTCCTGAATGCTGATGTTATGGCTCAAACACCCTCACCCCAACCATCCCCCAAAAAGTCAAAGAAGGGGGCAGGACTCTTGAACGAATCATTCACAGAGTAATGTTTGGTGGAAATATCTGGCACGGCAATAGCTATATTCCATAGAGTAGTAAAAATTTTCCGCTTTGTTGGGGCAGCGTGGGGCTAGACACAGCATGTTTATAGGAACTGCGTGTGATGTTAAGAGCAGTGAGAACTGGTGACTGTAAAAGCCATTTACTGGCTCACAATTTCTATTTTTGTGCATAATTTCTGTATATATCTTTTTACTATATCTTTTTACTGTGATGTCGAATTGTGGATTCTCATTTCTACACACATCACTCAGCTGTTCACATCAATTATTGTGATCATTTCATAATATCTGTAAATATCAAATTAGTGTGCGTACCAAAGACAAGCACAAAAACCTGCTCACTTTTTAACATACCACACACACACAGGCTTATGACATTTTATAAAATATTTCAACCACTGGTTTTACCATAGTTTTCTACTTTAACATGTTTCCAGGTAACAACATTTTTTATTTTTTAAGGTTTGGGGCCACATCCAGGCATGTGCTCAAAGTGCTTGAAGACCATATGTATGTCAGCCAATCCAAACACAGGACAGCTGCATAGAAGACAAATGTCCTACCCACTGTACTACTAATTCAGCCCCTCTAGGTAAGAAAAATTTATAGAGAAAATAGAGATTTTTCTATGGACAAATACCACAGTATGTAAAAGAACCTTTAGAGTTCATCTTAACAAACCCATTTTTATTCTCTTCTATTGCAAAAGGAAACAGATATGTTGACATTATAGGGAAATGCTAAAGTATATGAAAACCTATATTTAGTGTATATGCACAAGAAGATATAGACTAAAACAGCAATCCATTTGGTGTTTGTGTTTTGTTGCTTAGAGAAGAAAATTGATCTCATTGTAAAAATTATTAAGGGGTTAGGTTTGGAGAGATAGCACAGCTGGTAGAGTGTTTGCCTTGCACTGGACTAAGTGGGCTTTGCTTTGTTTATGTTGTTTGTTTTGTTTTGGACCACACCCAGAAGCATTCAGAAGGTTACGTCCTGGCAGACTCAGGGGACCATATAGGGGATGCTGAGGATCTGACCTGGGTCAGTCGTGTGCAGAGGCAAAAAACCTACCATTGTGCTATTGCTCCAGCCCTGGGCTTTGATTTCTGGCATCCCAGAAGGTCCCCCCAAATCCCTGCCAGGAGTCAAGCATATGTCCTGAGCACCACCGTGTGTGGCCCCAAAACAAAACAAAAATTATTGGGGGCCATAGGGATAGGGCCCAGGGGAACCATGTGTGGCCAGAAAAAGAACCCTATGCTTCTGTGTGCAAAGTATACATCCCAGACCACTGAGTTCATTTGCACCTCATTCTAATTTTTATTCACTTATATTTGAGTTTGAGGCTCACACCCAGGGATGCTAGGGCCCTACACTTAATTTCCCACTTCTGGGTGGGCTCTGCTTAGGGAGCCCATGTGGTGCTGGGATCAAGCCTGGCTACATGGTGAAGCATGTAGTCAATGCACTCAGCTTTCTCCATGATTTTTCCTTACAAATATTTAGTGTAATACCATTTTCTTTCCCTAGTCATATAGGTAATCCTATGTTGAAACTTTTGAAATTTCACTTATAATCAAACACATGTCAAAAGTTTTGTGCGGGGAGACAGTCCTGCAATAGCACAGCAGTAAGGGCATTTGCCTTGCGTGGGGCTGACCTGGACAGACCTGGTTTCAATTCCTGGTATCCCAAGACTGCCATGAGTGATTTCTGAGGCCCACTGGGTTGGACCCAAACACCAAAAATAATAATAATAATAATAATTAATAATAATGAAAAGGGAACAGATGAGCTATTTCTTCCAAGGTCAATGAGGCTGCACAGGATTTTCTATACCCATTCATATATGAGGACTGTCATTACTGGGGAAGAGGATGGTGGCTTTTATCATAATTCTAGCACCTGCACTGCTGGTCACCTGACCCTCAGATGACTCACAGTTGATCCCCTCCTAGACTCCCCCGTCTCTAGTTCACAAATAAGAGAGCAATGTTAAGCTTGGGCCCCACCCAGAGAGATGTCTTTCTCCACCAGTGGCCTATTGCCTTCCAATTCAGTGCATGCAGCCTCCTCCACTCTCCCTATACCTTTAAGCTGTGTGATCCAGCAAGCCAGTTAACTTCTCTAAATAGGGGATAATAATGACATCTGCCTCACAGAATTACTAAGAAGTTAAAGGAAAAAAACATGCATCAAGCACTTCCACCAGAGCTCAACACAAGAGTGAGTGTTCAATCCAATGCTGATTCCCATGAGCAGGAGTAAAAGAGGATGAGTGACAGACAGACAGACAGACAGACAGACAGACAGACAGGCAGGCAGGCAGGCAGGCAGGCAGGCAGGGAGGGACAGATAGTTGAGAGAAGATGATAACAGCTGCAGGGCACCTAAAATTTCCACCACCAGGCTGTCCCTTTGATGAGTGATGGAAACAAACTCTGGACATGCTGTAAGACCTGACAAAGCAGCTCCTACTGGTAGAGTCTGGAGCCAACAGACAGGCTGCTGTGGTGGCAATGCAGGCATATCTTTAGGGCGTGGTATGGGAGAGACAGGGGTGGCATTCAACATGAACCCAGCCTCATTAGCCACATTAAGGGAAGTGTTGGTAGAGGCCTTTGAATTAGTTCCTTTGATTTTCTTGTTAAAAAATAAAATGTTTCTCCATTGCTTCCTCATCTGGCTTTTTCCCTCCCCTTGGGAGTGGGCTTTGTTTTTCCCAATAAAGGCTGTTTCGGAGGCTTGGAGGGGAAGCTGCCATCTTGGCTCATGGTTCCATGTAGTAGAGCAACTGGCTTGTGGGTGAACAGCTTGCAGTGTTGGTTTCCGGCCTGCTATTCCTTCCCAAATGTGTGTGGATTATTTCCTGCATCTCTTGTCCTACCCAGACTTGGGGCACGGGGACCCCTCTCCCTCTCTGGGAATTGTGGAATACACAGCCTGTCATTTCACAGGGAAGGAGGACTTGATCTGCAAACCTCATCCAAGTGGTCCACTCACTCAGCGTGTGGACACATTCACAGGAATCCGATGGTGTGATCCTAAAGAAAGCACTGGCTCCTTAGCAAAGAGGTCGCCCTGCAGTAGAGCTCCCTGCCCTTGCTTTCTGGTGTGCAGACAGCTGGGCTTCTTTCTGCAAACTGCCTTTTGGGGTGCCTGGAGTTCTCAACATCCTTCAAAGTGACTGCTCCAGCTTGGGCACCACGAGTACTGTCCTGTCTCCAGAGGACTCAGCAGGCAGGAGCACAGTGGGGTATGCGAGAGAATCAAACATCATTCCTTATCGAAAGAAGTTTATAGTTTAGGAAGGAAGAGGATCACAGGAATTGTCAAACCTTTCAAGCCTGTTTGGGCAGTTAACAGTTCAGAGGAGAATAAAGTGGGTAAATAGTTTGTGTCAACAGTACAAAGACAAGCAAAAGGATAAGAATTTATCTCTTTAAAAGAGATGTTTTTTTAAAAAGCTAGCAGGAGGGGCCAACAGAAATAGGACTGGGGTGAAGGCACACTTGCTTTGCACATAGCCAAGTCTGGTTTTATCCCCAGTACTGTATATGGCTAGAAGTAAACCCAGAACGCTGTCAAGTGTGGCCCCAAAACCAACCAAAAAGATAGCAGGAGAAAAAAGACAAAGAATAGGAGCAAAAAGAAAAAGAAAAGAAAAGACAGAGAGAAAAAAGAAAGAAAAGAAAAAGGCAAGGGAATTAATTGGCTTTCATTGGCTTGGTGTGGGATGGACAATGTGAGTGTCTGTCCAGCCCTACTCCTCAAAGGCAATGCGGAGAAACAAGGGACACAGGAATAGCAACCAAACCTATCAGCTCCAAGCTGGAAAGAAGCAGGCTGAGAAGCAGAAACTTACAGGCTTCCAAAAAATGAAATGAAATCCATCCAGTGCACTAAGGTAGGCAGACCCCAAAAGAGTACAGCCCTGGGCCATATTGGGGACTGTAAGTGTCCTCCCGATGGCAGAGCTAGTCCCTAGACAAGATTCCAGAAGATCAAGCAGGTACAAGAACCTTCAGCCAGCCAGAGCCCTGGTCCCTCTCTTTGGACAGCTCAGTCCCTCCATGCCACCACCATGCCATCAAGAACAGAAGTAAGTGCTGTAAATATGTAGCCTCATACACACATAGACACAGAAACACACACACACACACACACACACACACACACACACACACACACACACACACACACACACATTCCACCTCCAGCCCCAAGGCGAAAACACACTGTTCCAACTCTGGCCAACAGAGCATCTGGGAGAATTCTCCCAGCCAGGGCCGACGCCTCATCCATGGCTCCCCTGTCAACTACTGCACTGTGAGAAGAAACAGCCCAGCAGGCAGGCAGTGGTGACGGAGGAGGAGGCACCACCAGCCTGTCCAGGGCAGATGGAATGTAGAAGCCTTGGCAGCTTGGGTTAAATACGAGTCAGCAAAGAAAGGTGCCTGCCCAGGACATGGGCAGAGATAGAGCCTCATAGAGGGTTTCAGAAAATGATGGCTTCTTCTTCGCACAGGCAGTAGGTGGCTGATAGCAACTATGGTCCGAGCACCCAGAAAGATAAAGCAGAGAATGTGGCCATTGCTGAGGCTCTGGAAGTGGCTGTGACGAAGGGGACAAAGAGGATGGGGTGTTGGACCTGCTCCCCCTGGCTGGCCCAGGGGCACAGGCTCAGGAACTGGACAACCTCCTCCAAAGGCTGTTCTCTGGGGGAGCTAGAGAGAACCTCACTCCTCCCAACTGACAGCAAGCTGGGGGACTTGACCTTACGCTGACCTGCACTAAAACCAATCAGCCCCCAAGAAGGTTTTTCTGGTGACCTTGGCCAGAGAACAGTGTCGACTCCTGGGCTATTTAAGTACACATCAGCAGTAAACTAAGGAAGAACATTTTTTTCTTTCTGGAATTGGAGCCTGGCAGCCTGGAGCCCAGGCCCAATGCAAATGTATTTCCTCAAGGATGGAAACAGTCATCTAATTAAGAAGGGCCAAAACAAGTGAAGGGAACTATATGTTCATCAGTTTAAGATGTTTTTTGGCAAAGGAATTCCTTCCCCAAAAATGCAGCTTTAAAGAAAAACAGTTGGGCCCTAATCACTTGGCCTCGATACCTTTTCAAACATCTTAAACAGAAATGATATCATCGCAGTCATTTTATTTATTTTGGAGGGAGATGACAAAATAAATTTCCGGACAGATTTCCAACCCCCAGTTAAGGATGTAATTGTTCATTTGAATAAAAGATACTTGATTGTCTCGTAATAAGGAATCCATAACTCAAAGATGTGTATCCCCACTACCACCACCCTCATCCTTTTTTTTTCTTTTCCATTAGTTTGTCTTATCACCTCGAAGGCAGGTCAGCGCATTGGGGACCTAGGTCTTTTCATGTGGCTCTCCTCGGACAGGGGACAATAAAGTAGAAACACCAGGGGAGGAACTAATGAAGTCTAAAGTGGCTGACGCACAGAAGATTAAAATCCAACGTGTCTCACAGAACAAATGAAAAATTACCCAACCTTTAAAGCCACGCTGCATATCCATGGAGAATCTTCACAATGACCCACGAAATAATCTTTTTTTTTTTTCAAAGAAGAAAGTGTCTGTGAGCAGCTCCCAGGGCTGCCTGACCCAATTGCAGGGGAAGGCTGATTGATCATTAAGACACAAAGAATTCAGAGAACAAGGCCCGGTTGCCTCTAGATGCCATACACAATCTGAGAGAAAGATCTGGAACTAGGATGGAGAGGGGCATTCATGTGGTTGACCCTGCCCCATCTTTCAGGGTGAAATCAGCACTGCTGCTTACTTCCTCTGAAAAACTCAGCCCTCAGAGAACATTAATAACATCGGAAGGGAACCAGAGAATGCGAACAGCATCTAAGGCATTGGCCTTGCATACAGCTGACCAAGATTTGATTCCTGACACCACTGACACCATTAAGAGTGATGCCATTGCTTCTCTTTTGCATAGGCACATTAAAATGGTAAAATAATACATATGCAAACAAGTTCTTATCTAATAGAGAAGGGAACACAAATTTGGTAATGTAATTAGGCCTTTTACCCTGAACATTGGCATAATGATTTGGCTCAGGCCTCAGAAGAATGGGCATCGCCCACACACACCTGAACAATGGATACCATCTATGGAAACAACCACAATTGTCTTTAACATTACCAGGATCCAAGCCTCTACCAGGAAAGACCTACCACTGCTTTGGCATTGTCTTACTCCAAAGAGTGCTCCCAACACCCAGACGACTCAGCAACAGTCTGCATGCAGGGCAGATCGCTCCGCATTTAATGGTATGCTCAAACTAGAGGATGCTCCACATCAGCCTGACACCAATGAAAGAAATGCACAGAATCCAGAGTCTTTAAATATAAGAATCTGATACCAACAACAACTAAAGTGTGAAAAAGTTTCACCGGGACCTTGAGAATGACTGAAGTTGGACGGACTGGTATGCCTGGAACCCAGAGTCTGTCTTATGCCAATAAACTTCTGGGGTGAGGCCTTTTTGTAATCAGGTCAAGAATTTTTTTTCCATTTTCCCCATTTTTCTGGACCTATGCAAACAACGGTGATCGCCACTATCACACCTTTACTATATTTTTTTACTGTTATCCTTTAAGGGAAAAAAATACAACTTACTGAACTTAAAAACAAACAACTGTAGTAGAATGCCTGCCTCGAAAACAGGCAGGGGATGGGAAGGGGGGAGGGGGTAATGTTGCACTGGTGAAGGGGGGTGTTCTGGTTATGACTGTAACCCAAATATGATCATGTCACTTAAATAAAAAATATATTAAAAAAAAGAGTAATGCTATAGAATCTCCCATGCACCATTAATACCCTGAATACCACCAGGTGTGGCTTAATCCCCCCTCCAAAAAAATGACACAAGAAAACTTGACTACCTTGCTGGGCCACCTGGTCCAAGTGTCTCACAGAATCAGGGCAAGAACATCCAATGACAAAAAATGCTAGCAGACCAGTAACCCACTCTCCTATCACCCTGGAAAGGCACCCCCTTGGCTGTCTTGCCTTTGCTCATTCATTGGTCCCCTGGGCCAATGAGCAGCTGTATCATTACAGCCATCTGGAAAGGTGGCCAGCCCTCCAACCCCATTTCCTCCTCCCAGCAGCTCTATTGGAGCACAATGAGCAAAAAATATTAACCCTGGTATGTGCCTCATAAATGCCTCATTCTACCATTATCCTAACTAGTTCAGGAAGAGAACAGATAATCTTGACGTATTTGAAGTGAAGATGACTTTTCTGCCATGCTAATAATATACTTGAATCAGATAAGGGGCTAATCTCCAAAATATACAAGGCACTGACAGAACTTTACAAGAAAAGAACATCTAACCCCATCAAAAAATGGGGAGAAGAAATGAACAGACACTTTGACAAAGAAGAAATACACATGGCCAAAAGACACATGAAAAAATGTTCCACATCACTAATCATCAGGGAGATGCAAATCAAAACAACGATGAGATACCACCTCACACCCCAGAGAATGGCACACATCACAAAGAATGAGAATAAACAGTGTTGGTGGGGATGTGGAGAGAAAGGAACTCTTATCCACTGCTGGTGGGAATGTCGTCTAGTTCAACCTTTATGGAAAGCGATATGGAGATTCCTCCAAAAACTGGAAATCGAGCTCCCATACGATCCAGCTATACCACTCCTAGGAATATACCCTAGGAACACAAAAATACAATACAAAAACCCCTTCCTTACACCTATATTCATTGCAGCACTATTTACCATAGCAAGACTCTGGAAACAACCAAGATGCCCTTCAACAGACGAATGGCTAAAGAAACTGTGGTACATATACACAATGGAATATTATGCAGCTGTCAGGAGAGATGAAGTCATGAACTTTTCCTATACATGGATGTACACGGAATCTATTATGCTGAGTGAAATAAGTCAGAGAGAGAGAGAAAAACGCAGAATGGTCTCACTCATCTATGGGTTTTAAGAAAAATGAAAGACACCCTTGTAATAATAATTTTCAGACACAAAAGAGAAAAGAGCTGGAAGTTTCAGCTCACCTCAGGAAGCTCACCACAAAGAGTGATGAGTTTAGTTAGGGAAATAACTACATTTTGAACTGTCCTAATAATGAGAATGTATGAGGAAAATGGAGAGCCTGTCTAGAGTACAGGCGGGGGTCAGGTGGGGCGAAGGGAGACTTGGGACATTGGTGATGGGAATGTTGCACTGGTGATGGGTGGTGTTCTTTACATGACTGAAACCCAAACACAATCATGTATGTAATTAAGGTGTTTAAATAAATTTAAAAAAAATCAAAAAAATAATATACTTGGAGTTAAAGAGCCTTGTGAATGGACAGGACAAGTATCATTTAAAGAAAACATCCCCATTTTTACTTTTTGGGAGGTCACACCCAGTGGTACTCAGGGGTTATTCCTGGCTCTGAGCTCAGAAATTGCCCCTGGTAGCTCAGGGGATCATATGGGATGCCAGGAATCGAACCAGGTTCCATCCTGTGTTGGCCAAGTACAAGGCAAATGACGTAATAATAAGTAATATGTAAACCACAGTGTCTAAAAGGAAAAAAAGGAAGAGTGAATGAGGAGGAGGGGAGAAGGAGGAAGAGGAGGAAGAACAGGAGAACATTGTATGACTGAAACTCCACCATAAACAATTTTGTAACTGTAAAAAAAAAACATTAAATAAAAGTCAACATTTCAAGAATTATTTAAGGTAGTGGCTTATGTAAGTGCCTCTGTTGAAACCAACCCTCTTCAAAACAATACTTACATACCTGTACTTACTCTGGAAATTATCATTTTTATAGAATCTTCATAGAATAACCAGACTAGATATTCTCGCAATTTCCATTACATTTTCACTTGAACACTGAGGAAGCAGAAGATCCAATAAGGGAAGTGTTTCTGCTATGGCCCAACACCTTGGGAATGGAATGTTAAACTGGAGTCCCACGGACAGACCTGTCCCCTAGTGGCAACTTCTCTAACCCACTCTTGACACAATGCTCTGTCCCCAAAGCAGCAGCAGATGATGCACTAGCTAAGTGCTCTTAAAGTTGGCTTCTAATGGGACTAGAGCAGTAGTACAGCAGGTAGGGAGTTGGCCGGGTTCAATCCCAGCATCCCATATGGTCCCCTGAGCCTGCCAGGAGTGATTTCTGAGCGCAGAGGGAGGAGTAACCCTTGAGCATCAGGCATGACTCCAAAACCCAAAATCAAACAAAAAGAAAGTTGTTCTCCTAGAAGACTGGATGTTAAGACTCCAAAGTACAGAGTCACAACAGTGAATACATGATATCTAAGTCTTTAACACTGAAAACTTAATATTTAAGCTTCAAACTTAATCATGTTCCTGCCAAGGTGGGGGAGTGGAGAATGATGGCATGATGGAAATTAACACTGATGGTGTTGAAATATTATATGCCTAAAATCAATAGCCTTGTAAATCACTATTCCTTCAAAAACAAAATTTTAAAAGAACATAAAAGTGGGACTGGAGAGATAGTACAATAGGTAATGCATTTGGCTTGCACATAATCCACCCAACTTGGATTCCCTGCATCCCATAAGCTCCCTGAGCACTTAAAGACATAAATCCTGAGTGTAGAACCAAGAATAACCCCTGAGCATTGCCAGGTGTGGGCCAAAAGCAAAACCAAAAATAAATTGTCAAAAATTAACTTGAACTAAATTTAGGGAAAATAAAAAGGCTGGACGTAAGAAAGAAAATATTATCTATACAGAGAGAGACACACCGAATAATCTCACTCACTGTGGAATTTAAGACAAATAAAAGACAATATGGTCATAATACCCAGAGACAATAGAGATGAGGGCTGGAAGGACAGGCTCATGAGATGAAGCTCTCCATAAAGAGTGGCTAGTGCAGTTAGAGAAATAACTCCAATAACAACTATCATGACAATGGTAGTGAGTGAGAGAAATTGAATGCCTGTCTCGTAATGGGAGGGGGGAGAGAAACGGGGAGGGGGGACATTTGTGGGGGGAAGGTTGCACTGGTGAAGGAGAGTATACTTTTTTTAATGACTGAAACCCAACTACAAACATGTTTGTAATCATTGTGCTTAAATAAAGATATTATTATAGGAAGGAAAGGAAGGAGGGAAGGAAGGAAGGAAGGAAGGAAGGAAGGAAGGAAGGAGGAAGGAAGGAAGGAAGGAAGGAAGGAAGGAAGGAAGGAAGGAAGGAAGGAAGGAAGGAAGGAAGGAAGGAAGGAAGGAAGGAAGGAAGGAAGGAAGGAAGGAAGGAAGGAAGGAAGGAAGGAAGGAAGGAAGGAAGGAAGGAAGGAAGGAAGGAAAAACTCCCTACACAATTTTTTGTTTCTGTTTTTGCCATAAGCGGGTCCGTGAACTATAACTGATTTCCCCCAGATCCGCAGGTCTGGGGAGGTGGAAGGCAGCTACACTCTTCCATTAGGTTTCCAGGGTTAATGTTGATGATCGCACAACTGCACATGCAAATGTCATTTCCATCTGACAGGAAGGAGCAAAGGAAAGTGGTTGGAATGGAAGCACATTTAAGTCTGGCACAATTAGCATACAGGAACACAAAAATGGTGGTGACATCAGGACCTGTGACAAGCAAGAAAAGGAGTAAAGTGCTCTGCTATGTGCTGGTGCGCTGAACCCCTCTGCCTGCGACTAGACAGCATTTGCATTTTCATTCCATTGACAGGCGAGGCGGCTCCGGTCATTCTTCAAGCCTGAAAATGTTCTCAAACAGTACAGAGATGTATGAGGCCTTGTAAATAACCAGACTGTTTAAGTATGTTGTTGTTATTATTATTATTATTATTATTATTATTATCATTATCATTATTATTATCATTTATTCTAATAAAATATTAGAATAAAATTTTATTCTAAGAAGAATATTATTGTTATTTAAGAATGTTATATTTAAGAATATTCTATGATTCAAACCCATTGGCTGCTGCTTGGCAACTCCCCACAATTATTTTTTATTAATGAGACTTAGTAAAATACTAGCGCCACCCTCCCATGAGCACCCGCTGAACTGGTGTCCTCCTTTACAAATAAAATAAAAGATCTGGTCCCCTTCAGTAAAAGCTGTATGGGAAGTGCAGTTCTGGTATTTCTAAATTAAGTACTCAGTTTCCAGATGCAAAAACTACCACATTTTTCGCTCTATAAGACGCACATAGTTTTTAGACGAGAAAAGCAAGAAAAAAAATATCCTACAGCAAACGTTGTACTAAAATATTTAGTAAACTATGACAGAATAATATTTCAACCATGTTAAGTGAACGGCAAGCCTTCAATGTGACTTTCAAAATCATTCTGACTGTCTCTCCTCCCCTGCACTCAGGCTTCAACTCCAGGCGACATTCACTCCATATGACACAGACATTCCCCCCCCCTCGTCTTTTGGGAAAAATAAGTGTGTCTCGTGGCACGAAAAATACGGTAGATGAGGAGAGAGACTGGAACTGACTTGAGGAAGATAAATCAGATACAGGAATCAACCATGTCTGAGGCTTCGGAGCCATTGCCTTGGGTCAAATACAAATACTCAAAGGGCATCGCTGCTCTGGCATCCCTTGCCCTCTGCTGAGCAGCAGAGGAAGCATGTTAGATTCCCAGCTGTCCAGCCTAGGGAGCTGTGTATGTCTTGTATATGTAAGACACTTCTGAGTATTTCCTTCCAAGATGGCTTTTTTTAATTAAAGAAAAAAATGTTCTGGGACCAGAGTGATAGTCCAGTGGGTAGGGTGTTTGCCTTGCACAAGGCCAACTTGGGTTCGATTCCCGGCATCCCATATGGTTCCCCGAGCCTGCCAGGAATAATCTCTGAGTGCAGAGCTAGCAGTAGCCCCTGAGTGCTGCCGAAGTGGCCCCAAAACAAAACAAAAAATAATAAAGGAAGAAGTGTTATATATGAAATCCTATAAACCACAATGTAAAAATGTACATATAATATATATGTATGATTTATGTAATAAAATAAAAAATTATGTATAAATTTATTTATATATATATAGACCTCTTGTAGAAGCAAATTGGTAAGTGAGAGACAAATAGGGGTGGGGGCATTGGTGAAAGGAAGTGGACACTGGTGAAGAGACTGGTAGTGAAATATTGCATGCCGGAAACCCAATCACAAATAACTGTAATTTTATAGTGACTAAATTTTAAAATAAAATAAAATATAAAAGAAATATGTTGGCTGCTTGTAACAAATCAAAGTCAGCCACTACCCTCTGGAAAATTTGGCTTCTGGAAAATAAAAATTTAGCACCTATAAGCTGAAGGAACCCAGCCAAAGGGAGCTTTATGTTTTGTTTTGTTTTGATTTTCCAGTACAAATGCTGAGAGCATGGCCTCTAAATCAGAGTTTTTAACCAACTCAACTGGAGTTAGAATAGTTATCAGTCTCACCATGCTGCCCAGGGGCCTCGGAGGAAAAGAAAGAACACAAGCATGTCGAGGTAGAATGAGTGAAAGGAACAGGAAAACAAGAGAAAAGTCATGTTGATGGGGAGAATGTGCAAATCACCTCTATTCTGTGATGTAAGAAAAAGGAAAGTCTCTTCCAGCCCTCATTCCTAACTACTTAGGTGGGTGGTCTGGGGTTCTACTCTTCCATCCCTGACACTTCTTGGCTAAAACCACTCTGGAGCTCATCCTACTGGAAGGGAGACATGACAGGTCACACATCTTTTGGGAAGAGCCTCTTAGAGACAGAAGATGGTCCAGGGACAAGCAAAGAACTATGGCCGTGAGGTTTTCAGCTCTGCTTGCAGCAAGTAAAGCTGTGTCCAGTGTCACCAGCTGAAAGGGAGGACTTAACACAGGCCCTGATGGCAGGCAGGAGAGCAGTCTCTACTATGGAGATCACTGCTCTGCCCCTAAAAACCTGAGAAGCCTGACTTCTGCCATTACCAGAGCAAACCCCGTGGGAACACAACCACCAGCACAGCACGCCTGTCTGTATCAGAGGAGGTGCCAAGAAGGATCTGCCTCAGAACTGCCCAAGAGAAATAGAAGAGCACATCATAGGATACAAAAGAGATCTAGCACCACCTTATTAAAGTCAGATTTGCTTCTAGATGGTGTCTCCAAAGAAGTATGAGCTGTGTTTTCCTTGTGTGGGTATATTTTTGCTTTTGCTTTTTTACATAATTCCTTTATTTAAGCACTGGGGTTGCAAAATCATTCATGATTGAGTTCCAGTCATAGAATGTACACTACCCTTTACCAGTACACATTTCTTGCCACCAATGTCCCCAATTTCCCTCCTACCCACCCTCCCCTGCATATTATCTCTCTTCTCTCTCTTTCCCCCTCCCCTCTTTTTGGACACTGTAGTTTGCACTATTTCTAATGAGCAAGTACCATGCATATCACTTTATCCCCTTTCAGCATCCACTTCTGATCCAAAGTGATCAGTTCCAATATCATTGTCACATTCTTGTGTGCATCTTTCTAACATCTGGCAGTCAGCTGCCCTCAGCCCATGGCTACTGAGCAAATGAAGGGAGTGGGCATGGCAGGGGGCAGAGATAGGGCATAATCAGAGCCATGACCATGGCTGGCCAGCCTTATTGCTTTGCTCTCTCCATACAATGTGAGAGCACTGGACTAAGACTAAGAGGTCCATTGATGGGATGAGGGGTTCTCCAGCAGCCAAACAGTGCATGAGAGGCCAGAGGTGGCCCTCAGGAGCTTCTCTGCCAACTGACCATCTGGCTAAACACTTGGGCCTGAGAATGCACTGCTACTCCTACAAAAGCCATTTCTACCAATAACCTTGGTATAAAACCATTTCTACCCTGGTACCTTTTTACAAATGGCTTTATATGGGCATCTTACCTGTGTGAATGTTTTGTCATTTTGAATAACTTTTGCTTTTGTTTACTCATTACTTTTTTACAGTGAAGGTCGCATCCCCTGGGGCCTGGAGGAAAAGTGCAGTGGATTAGAGCACCTGCCTTGAAAGTGTATGGTCATGAATTCTATCTGGTGGGGTGAAGCCACAAGCTCCGAGATGAACCCAGACCATAAGCAATTTCCAGCAGCACTACAGCCAGGTGTGTGTGGGTGAGCAGAACAAAATGGGGTGCACCTGGGTCCAGGGTGGAGGGAGGTTGACACTGGTGGCGGGAAGGGCCCTGACTCATTGTATATCTGAAATTCAACTATGAAGGACCCTGTAGATCACAATTGTTTCAATCAAGTAAAATTTTTACTTGATTTTACCGGTACAGGGGCCGGCGAGGTGGCGCTAGAGGTAAGGTGTCTGCCTTGCAAGCGCTAGCCAAGGAAGGACCACAGTTCGATTCCCCAGCATCCCATATGGTCCCCCCAAGCCAGAGGCAATTTCTGAGTGCTTAGCCAGGAGTAACCCCTGAGCATCAAACAGGTGTGGCCCAAAAAAACCAAAAAAAAATGGGGTACAAATTCAATTACTAATCATAACTATAAAAAAGTGCAGGCACCACAACCAGAAAGGCAGCCACTGGTGATCCCATATGTGTTACCACAGTAACCACCCAAGCAGCATAGCAGGTGGAATATAGTATAGACCTTGGGGAGTACCATACCCCATTTGCAAATCCCCACCCCCAATCAAAGCAACAACAGTGATTAAGGGAAGAAGGAGCAAGACAGATAAAGGCACCTTCCCCATTAGGAACCTAAAACAAGCAGACTCAGAAGAGCCGAACCACATGTCCACTGCTAGCAAGGTCCTGTTGGAAGAGTGCCATCAGCCAATGCACCAGGACTGCTTTAGAGCACAAGCCTTGTTCCTATTGGCCACCTCCTGATCCTCGTAGCTCTCATGGGTTTATTGTGACTGAGAAGAATTTAAGCTAAAAGTCATGCTAAAATAATAAAATCAGGGAGGGGGAGTAGATGTGAAATCCAGCCACTGAATAAACACCTATCTACTCAGTGATTACACATAAGATAGTTGAGTTTGATACAGGGGGTCCTCCCCTCAAGAAATTCTGAGACCAAGAGGTGAGGGTTCAAGGTTGGTTCTGCATTCCCAGATCCATGAGCTGAAGAACCCCGGCATATAACTCCCTCCCAGCACTCCCCAAGCAGCCCAGGGATCACCATTCACACACCAGTGAAGATCAATCTAAATGACAGCCACAGCAGTTTCGAAGGAAATAGCCCCACACTGTTTCTGTGATCTCTTGGAAGCCCCATCTTCCTCCTAAGGTTCTCTCCCCCTTGAGCTGCAGCTCCCCGTTCTCAAAGGCACCAACCTGTTTCCTCACCTCTGTAGTAGTGACACAAGAAGTTATGAGAATTGGAGAGTGGTGGACCACAGGGCTGGCCCCCAAGAGCACCACAGAGGGGCACCCACAGATACCACCTGACCTTTATACTCTTACAGTGGCCTCTCTCCTCTCCCACATCCACAACGAAGCTTTCCCCAACACCCTAGAGTCCAACAACCTCAACAAGAAAGCCTGGATTCAGTTCACTGCATCACGCCAAATTTTCATATGATAACAGCCAGAGATTCTGAGGTCAGCCTTTACAAGCCTTTGTTTTGTCCCACTAAACCCCAAATTACTCTGTTTTCACATATAAAGAAGTACACGGTGACCTTTCCCAGCTGTCAGAAGCCTGTAAATTCTTGCTCTACTAGGACATTCCTGGCCAGAAGCTCCCCAGAAATCCTGACCCAGCTTCTCTATAAACACCTTTTTTGCAGTAAGAGCAAAAGCCCAGTTTAGGGGCATCCACACTGACCACTTCCTCTGAAAAAGAACCTGAGTGAACCTGGGGCCTGAGCGATAGCACGACGATAGGGTGTTTGCCTTGCAAATGGCCAGCCCGGGAAGGACCTGGGTTCAATCTCGGGCATCCCATAAGGACCCCCCGAGCCTGCCAGGAGTAATCTTTGAGTGCAGAACCAGAAGTAGTAACCTCTGAGTGTTGCTGAGTGTGGCACAAAAGTCAAAAAGAAAAACAACAACAAAAAACAACCTAGCCTTCCCTGTCCAGAATAGCATGTTTCTGCTTTTAACACCTGAAAACTGGTGGGAGAGAGCCCTCCACAACTAGATCAGGCTTCTCGAACTGAGTCACATCCCCATACAGGGTCATATAGCTGAATCTGAGGGTCACCAAAAAAAAAAGTGACAACAATGAAATGTTTCTTAATACACGAAAACCAAAATCAACTGCTGGAGCCAAAGAGATGGTGAAGGGTTAAGGAATTTGCCTTGTATGTGACAGACCCCTGATTCGATGTCTAGCACTAAAGCATATGGCCCTCTGAGAACCACCAGAAGTCACCCCAGACCACAGATGTTGGAAGTGAAGAGTAAAAGAATGTCTGGTTTATGGGCTAGAGCGATGGCACAATATTAGGGCATTTTCCTTGCACACAACCTACCCAGGACAGAACTGGGTTCAAGTCCCTGAGCCTTCCAGGAGTGATTTCTGAGTGCAGAACCAGGAGTAACCCCTGTGTGCTGCCAGATGTGACCCAAGAATCAAAGAAGAGAAAAAATAAAGAATGTCTGGTTTATGGCCAAATTGCCGACATCATTCCCCAGTATTCATCCCCTCTCAGGTCAGCCTGTATCTGCATTCTGGAATCCATGTCTATGGACTTTCTTTTGCTTCCCTGTCCTTGTGGGAGGCACCTTGACATTGCCCAAGATTGCAGTGCCTGATGTAGACTAATGGGAATAATTCTAATTACCTGAATATCAACCTACATGTATTGATTGCTGTGTACTAGGCCCCAACATTTATTTTTTCTATGCCTGGGCTTGAGGCCACACTTGGCTGTGCTCAGGACCTACTCCTGGTTTTGTGCTCAAGGTCACTTCTGGAAGGGGTTAAGGGGAACCATACAGGGTGCTGGGGATAGAGCCTGGTCAGCAGCAGGCAAGGCAAGTGCCTTCACTTGCTGTACTATCTCTCTTGCCCATAGTCCCAACATTTAAAGTTTTATAAAAGCAGGGGAAAGTTCCTGGCAGAACTGAAGTGAATCCATTCAGCTCTTCCAGTTGAGAAAGTTGTGGGTGCTTGGCATTATTCAATGGGGGAGGAGACCAAGAGAAGTTTGTGCATCTTGTTCATAGTTTCATGGCTATTAATTCCCCCCAAGTCTATTCAACACTAGAGCTTGAGCTGTCCCTTAGAAGGGGCCTGGAATTCATGCTATTACTATTCAATCATATAACTCGAAAGACAAGAAAAAGCAACAAGAAGGCACTTAAGTTTCCCAACCTCTGCCACATAGGCATGCACAGCATTAATGTATCTGTGTATTCCCTGAAAGTCTGTTTTCCGTGTCTTCTGATTATTTTTATATCCACCCAGCATCGGCCTGCCTCTGGATGAAGGCCATTGTTTATTCATGACTGAAGCATTTCAAGTCCTCACTTGAGATGGGTTTTGGCTGGGGGCTGGGGTATATGTGCAAACCTGAACAGTACATCCCAGATTCAGCTCAGGGAATTCTTTTCCCAGAGTGTCCCTTTTATCTTTTTCTGTTCCCTTTTCTTCCAGACAGTGTCTTCTGGGAAATGTTTCACCAAAGCCATAACTCCCATGGCCCATTCCACCACACTTAAGATTGTAGAAGACTGTGGCACACAAAGAAAGTGCAGGCTCACAAGACCTATGATGGAATTTCACAGGGAGTGAGGAAGCTGGTAGGGGTCTTTCCAGGGACAAATGAGACTGGACTTGCCTGTCAGCCTGTCGACAGCCTGGGAGAGAGTTTCCTGCACTCTGAAAAAGGTCATGAAAGCCTTCCATCCTGGGAGGAAAGAGGCAAGAGAAAATTGAGTCCCCTTTGAGTCTAGTTGACTGAGCTGGGCCTGTCTCCAGTGGGTGAGATGGTGAGAACTTTCTTAGAATTCTTAACAATAGGGGCCGAAGAGATGGCATTTGCCTTGCATGCAGAAGGACAGTGGTTCGAATCCCAGCATTCCATATGGTCCCCTGAGCCTGCCAGGAGCAATTTCTGAGTACTGCCAGGTGTGAACCAAAAGCAAATAAACAAACCAAAAAAAACAACAAAAAACAAAAAAAGAATTCTTAACAATAAAGAGTTGTAAGTCCCTCACAACTCATGTGTGGGATTTACAGATACACAGCAAGGTAGCAACAAAAGCCAAAGACAACATAATGGGAGAACTAATCCACGTAACTGAGTTGGTAGAGGGTGGTAAGATGGAGGTGGGTGTGTTGGTGATGGGTGTGGTGTTGGAATTATGGAACCAAGAAACCATTAGTATAGCATTGTCAACCACAGAATGTCAAAGAAAATATTTTAAAAAATGAATAAAGCTGTCACTTTGAAATAAACAAAACCCAGAAAAGAGCCAGGAAGTGGAGCTGCATCTCCCAGCTGCATGGCAAATTTAAGAGAGTGAATTGGTGAGCATGTGGATTGTGGAGCCTATGGTGACAGGTTCCTCCTGCACCTCTGCTTTGGCACAGTTCTAGCTCTGCCATCCTGCTCTCTAGCAAACAGGACCTGGCTGATTGTTCTGCTTGAGAAGTGGCATGTTGGGCCCGTAATCTTAACACCTTGGTAATCTCTCTGCTCAGCAAGTGAGAAGGTGGGTAGATCAAAATGAGTTTAAGGGGCAAGAGGGAGAGATAGTAAAGCAAGTAGGGTGCTTGCCTTGCACTGCTCTAAGCCCGGTCGTGAGTGTTTCCTGAACACAGAGCCAGTAGTCAGCCCTGAGCACTCAACAAACAAAACCAAAATCAGCTCAGATTCAGGGATTCAGGGACAGCCATGACCCCAATTTTGACTTGTGTTGTGAGAAGTACAAAGTATAAACTCTTAGTGCTCTTTTACAACATGACTTTGTTCAAACTGCACACAACCAGGCCTGGGTCACTGCTGTTTATTCAAATGAAGAAGTTGGCTTGTAGATGTTTCAGGATTCATTAGATGTCTAATGATGAGAGAGAGAGAGAGAGAGAGGAGAGAGAGGAGAGAGAGAGAGGAGAGAGAGGGAGAGAGAGGGAGGGAGGGAGGGAGGGAGGGAGGGAGGGAGGAGGGAGGGAGGGAGGGAGAGACAGAGACAGACAGACAGAGAGACAGTGAGAGAGAGAATGTTGTAGAGGAGGGACTTCTTAAACTTTTCTCATTTATGAAAAAATAGGTTACTCCTCTTCACCTTGTAAGTGAAACATGAGCAAGTGCTGGTAGAATATTTTCGATTCATGAGATGGTTCGTTTTAGGGGGATTAGAGGTGGTTTGGGCCACAAAAAGGGGTTCTCAGTGCTTGGTTCTGACTCTGAACAGAAAAGGGAGAATTCCTACTCAGGAAAATGTCAGGTAAGTTACACAGCTATAAGTGAGCTGCGAGTGGAGGACTGATTTGCTCCAAGTGCTATGGCTTAGTTTGGAAGAGGTTTGGTTTTGGTCTTGGTTTTGCTTTTAACATAGTAGAGTTTATGGGGGCGGACTGATAGCAAGCACGGCCGTAGGGCATTTGCACAGGGCCTACCCAAGATGGACCTGGGTTCAACTCTTGTCATCCCATAAGGTCCCCAGAGCCAGCTAGGAGTGATTTCAGAACACCGAGCCAGGAGTAACCCTGAGCACCTCCAGGTGTGACCCAAAAGCAAAAAAAAAAAAAAATAGAGTTTAGGTATTATACACAATTAAAGTTTTTAGTATTGATATATGCAAGTCACTACTGCCTCTCACCACCATCCAAGTGCCACCAAACAAATAAATTTTTGCTCTTAATTGCAAAGGGCATGGCCATGAGTGGGGGCAATGCCCAGGTTGGTGGTGAACTTTGATGTTTAAGGAAACAATGTGGTGGCAGGACTTAAACTCAGACCTGATGCATATAAGGCCTACACCCTCCACTGAGCAATGTCTCTGGCTCTTTATAGATTTTTTTTTTCTCTTCTTGACTGACTCTTTCTGTACAGAAAGGGATGACACAAAATTACTTTTTTTTGTTAGGCTCTGAGCTCAGGGATCACTTCTGGCAGTGATGTCAGGCATTAAAACTAGGTCAGGGGGCCGAAGTAGTAGCACAGCCAAAAATCAAGCAGTTCGGTTGCATGCAAGGCAAGTGCCCTGCCTACTATCTCTCCAGCCCCTCCAAAATTATTTTTCTAGATATTAGTAAATCACTGGCTTATCTCACTGGTACCTGTTATAGATAGGTACCTTCCTCCAGGCCTGGGAAATCTACCTCACCTATTCTTTTTTTTTTTTAATAATATAATTTTTTTTTGGTCATATTGGCTTACATATTGTTTGACAATAATATTTTAGGTATATATTTACATAAAATCAGGGGGGATTCCCATCCCTAAATTGTCCTCCCTACTCCTCCGTTTTTGTCCTACCTCCGATTTCCTCTTCCCTCACCCCCAGGGCGGCTAGAATATGTGGTCCCCTCTGTATCTAACTCCACTACTTAGTAGTCTTGCATCAGTTTTGGTCTTGATGCCTCCCTTATTTCCCCCTCTAAGTGGGGGGCAGGGCTAGCTAGTTCAAGTTTCGTGGTTTGCCTGAAAAAGAGAAAATAAATAAACTGCGGGGGTAAGAGTCTAATACCCCGAAAATGGGCAGAATCCTTCTAGAGGTTCTCATCATCGATTTGGGAAATGAATGAAGAAAAAAGAAGGTGAAACACTCCACCATTACCAAAAGAAGTGTCTAAAAATCCATGTGAGGACTCCAGCTATATCGATAAGCACCACAAAAAAACAGATAAAAAACAAAACAAAACAAACAAAAAACAAAAACAAACAAAAAACAAACAAAAAAACATGCCGTGGTCTTGATATAAGAAACATGGCGTAGCACATATCGAAGGAAAAGATAAGGAAGAGAAAAAAAAAATACGGATAATTGGGGGACACACAATTTCAATAATCACATCCAAACAGAGAAATAGGACCAAAATAGCTAGGTAATATAAAAATAATAATAACAATAATAAATGAAGGTAATATATGAGTAAATGTCCAAGGTTTTGTGCTTTTTTGTATTTTGTTTTTTTCCTCCTGCCCTGCACAGTTAAATATTGGGTCATTCGAAAGAGAATCACTTTGCCCTATGCGATATGGGGTTTTCTCCGTTCTTGGAGTATACTGTCATGGGATCAGCTCTAGTCTTTGCTCAGGATCATTACTCTTCCGGTGGTGGTTTTTTTTTTTTTTTTTTTTTGGTGTGTGGAAGACTTCTGCTCTTGTCCAGGGTGATACAAGCAGAGCTCTGTGTTTAGAGGTCTCAGTATCTGTACAGATCCTGGGGTGGGACTTATGGTGAAGTCAGTCTTTGTGAATCTAGAGGTTCTGTACCTCACCTATTCTTTCAAGCAACTACAGAACCTAGAGTGACAACCTTATGGAGGAAAGCAGGAGGAAAAAGAGGAGCACTGATTTTTTTTCTTTTACATCTTTTTTGTTTTGTTTTGTTTTAGGGCCACACCCAAAACACTTCTAGCTCTGCACACAGAAATCACTTCAGGGCTCAGGGGACATTAGAAGATACCGGAAATTGAACCCACTGGTCTGTCCTGAGGTCAGCTATATCAAGGCAAAAGCCCTACCACTGTGCTACCACTTCAGGACATTTCTTTTACATCTTTTTTTTTTTTTTTGGGTTTTTGGGTCACACCCAGCAGCATTCAGGGGGGGTTCCTCCTGGCTCTACACTCAGATATCGCTCCTGGCAGGGCTTGGGGGGGACCATATGGGATGCCGGGGGATGTTGAAACCACCGTCCTTCCACATGAAAGGCAAACGCCTTATCTCCATGCTATCTCTCCAGCCCCTCTTTTACATCTTTTAACAACTTCACTGAAACATGATTTATATGCCATACAATTCACCCACTTAAACTAAACATGTTAAGGGGGAAAGTATATTCCACCAATGACAATGTGATCCTCATCACAACCATTCTGGACATTTTAATCACCTCAAATAGAAATCGTCACCCTTTAGGGATCTCTCACTTATCACTTCATGATACTCTGGTCCCAGACACCCACTAATCTATTTTCTTTTCCCTGTATGAACTTTCCTAGTAATGGGATCATGTAACATGTGGTCTTTTTCAGCTGCTTTCATTGAAATCATGTCCTGAGGAATTAGAGGGAACAGAGCAGTTTATTTAGACCATTCTGCCTTTTAATCTTGCAAGTGTACGGTCACAAGTTCAAAAACCAAAAAAAAAAAAAAAAAAAAAAAAAAAGAAAGAAAGAAAGAAAGAAAGAGAGAGAGAAAGAAAAGAAAGAAAGAAAAGAGAGAGGAAGAAGTAAGGAAGGAAGAAAGGAAAGGAAGAAAGAAAGGAAAGAAAGGAAAGAATGAGAAAGAAAAGAAAGAAAGAAAGAAAAGAAAGGAAGAAAGGAAGCAAGAAATAAAGAAAGTAAGAAAAAGAAAGAAAGAAAGAAGAAAGAAAGAAAGAAAGTAGAAAGAAAGAAAGGAAAGAAAGAAACAAAGAAACAAAGAAAGAAATAAAGAGAAAAAGAAATAAAGAAACAAAGAAACAAAGAAACAAAGAAACAAAAGAACAAAGAAACAAAGAAACAAAGAAACAAGAAACAAAGAAACAGAAGAAAAACAAACTAGGGGCCAGAGAGATAGCACATGCGGTACAGCATTTGCCTTGCAAGCAGCCGACCCAGGACGAACAGTGGTTTAATTCCCGGCACCTCATATGGTCCCCCTAAAGCCTGCCCAGAGACAATTTCTGAGCACAGAGCCAGGAGTAACCCCTGAGTGTTGCTAGGTGTAACCAAAAGAAACAAAAAAAAAAAAGTAATTTGTTGGGTGCAGCCCAAGATATAGTCTTAAAAGTACTATTTCCTACTTAAAATTATGACTTGTTCCTTGGAGAAATAGCTGATTCTAGAGCTGGGGTAATAATGACACGTTAAAACATACTAGATAAGAAGAGCAAAGATGACCAAGCTACCCAAAAGGGGAAATTTTTGAGTACCACTAACCAATGAAACAATAATACATATATTTTAACCCCAAAATATTTTCAAGTGCTGCTGCTTTTACTGAGGTTAAAGTCCAAATCCTACATATGGTCAACCTCAGTTGATCCTGAGAGCACTGTCAGGAATGATTCCTAAGTGCAAATCCAGGAGTAACGTCGAAGCACTCCTGGTGTGGCCCAAATACAAACAAGTCAACAACTATAAGGTGCTAGAGAGAGAAAACAAAGATGAAGGCTATTGCCTGCAGGCAGTTAATCCTGGTTCAGTACCCTCAACACCCTAAAAAGTTACCCTGGAGCCGGAGAGATAGCACAGAGGTAGGTTCGATTCCTGGCATTCCATATAGTCCCCCCAGCCAGCCTGGGGTGATTTCTGAGTGCAGAACCAGGAGGTAAGCCCTGAGCTCCGCTGGGTGTGGGCCCCAAAAGCCATTCAATCTGATTAATTAAATAAACTTCAAATAAATTTGAGATCCCTGAGCACAGTCAAAAGTAAGCCTTGAACATAGGCTGAGAATGACCCAAAAAAAAGACAACTCTAAGTAATACGCAGTATTCAAAATTATGTTAAGGAAATTACTGGAGGTTTCTTATGAGGACCAACAGTTTATGATTGTATTATTAAATGTCACTGATTTTTAGAGATAGATTATGATTCTATTTAAAGATAAAATGAGATGCCTAGTGAAGTCACCCTTTCAAGATAAAAGGCCACAAAGGAAACAAGCTTTAACTCTGGAGTTGAAACGAATTGAAGCTGAGAAAAGGTTCATGGGGCTTGTTAGGCATTTTATTCTAATACTAAATTAAACATTTTTATTAGAAATAATAGAAGGATAAATAAAAGCATATGGATAGAGTGATGGAGCCCAGGCCTGGCAAGGTGTGAGGCCCTAATGTTCAATTTCCAACACCACATAGCTCATACACACTGCTGGCTAATGTTACTCTATAGTAATTAAAAGGAATGAAAGGTAAAATCATTAAAAGAAAATAATTTATCAGTAATGTAAGAAAGCTAAGAAAAACTTTTTCTAAAAAAATTTTTTTATAACTGAGGCTAAAGGAAATATTACAGGATGCCAAGACACTTGCCTTGCATGTGGCCAATCCTGACTCCAATTTCACCATAATATACCCCGAGTATCATTTCAAGTGGCATGGAGCACAGATGGGTGTAGGCTAAATTTCCACCTCCTGAGATTTTATTCAGGGTATAACCACAAGAATTTATGATGTGTTAAAATTTTCATTATTAATAGTATCTTGAGGGTCCAAAGTGATAATACCACAGATAGAGCATTTGCCTTGCATTTCAACCCACCCCAGGTAAGATCACCAGAAGAATGGATCTCTAACCCCACCAGGATTGATCCCTGGCACAGAGCCAGGAGAAAGCCCTAGGAACAGTGGGGGTGTGGCACAAAACAAAAAAAAAAAGACAAAAATAAAAAAGAAGTATTATTTTGACAGTGGAAATTAAGATGGAGAGAGTACAGGAGAGGTATTTTTTTTTTATTATTTTGTACATTTAAACTAAAATTTTTACCATAAGCATCTTTTTTTTTAGTAACCAGAAATGTTTGAAATCCAAACATTGAAGCTGGGGAAAATGGCTCAAAAAGCTGGAGCACTTGCTTTGCATATGGGATTTCCAGGTCCAACCCTAGTACCTACAGAGTACCTTGGTGTACCAAGAAACAATCCCAGAGCACTGAGTCAAGAGTAGTCCTCTAATCACCCCCTTTGTATGGTCCAACCCCACACACACAACACACAAATGGTAATATGAGTAGGGGGGTCTTGCTTGCTCTCATGCTCCATACTTTTTATTTGTAAAAGTGTGTCTTAAGTTGGGGCCAGTGAGATAGCATGAAGGTAGGGCGTTTGCCTGTGATGCAGAAGAATGGTAGTTTGAATCCCGGACATCCCATTGGTCCGCCGAGACTGCCAGGAGTGATTTCTCAGTGTAGAGCCAGGAGTGACCCCTGAGCACTGCCAGTGTGACACACACACAAACACACACATACACACACACACAGACACACCAGTGTGCCCTTAGTTAAAAATTGATAAAGGATGCATGCTGGGAAAGGGTGGAGGGAGGACAACATTGGTGGTGGGAATGCCCCAGATTCCAATGTCACTATGTACCTAAAAAACTACTGTGAAAGATTTGTAATCCACTTGTCAAAATAAAAATTAAAAAGAAATAAAAGAGGACATAAGAAAAAAATTGAACTTCAAAAAGGCATGAATATACATTAGAACTAAATTACTTCATCACTTGGGCCAGCATTAGTGACTATTTTTTCACAATGACAGTAAATATTTTTAAGCAACTACTCTTTTTTCACTCTAAAAAACCCAGAACAGTGGTAGACAATATATAAACAAATGCATTCATACCCAAATATCTTACCTAAAAATGATGAAGTAAGACCTTCACATGATCTTTTATATGTTGCCAAAAGGTGTCTAATTTCTTAGACTTAAAAAAAAAAAAAACCCTTTCCAATATCAGACACTATTTTCTAGTTGACATAGGCCATGCAGAATCAGACCTGGCAGTACAGAATTGTGGCCTGAGGGTCATTATTGCTACCCTCTGCTCTGGATGGTTTTTCATGCCTCATAGATCCTCTAGTTTGGAAATATCATTTGGGACAATAAGGATTGTTGGCTATTTGCACATCTTTTAACCTGGTAGTTCCCATGCATCTCAACAATGCTTCTGTGAAAAATTCAATGCCATATGCTAACAGGACTGTTTGCAATTATTTCATTAGAGATACAATCTATTTTTTAGTTCTAAAAAAAGAGAGAATGGTCGAGAAATCACGAATTTGCTTCAACCCTATGCCAAGTCCAGCTTAAAAAATGACCATCATAAGAGAAAGAATCTTTGACTCTTCACCTCTCCCGTTATTAATTATGACTTAAACTTCAAAATCTTTTGCAAAGGAAAGAAAGGGGGGGATCTAAAGCATGTCAGTCCTTTTTGGAGGCCATGAGTCTTTTCAAAATTTCCATGAGAATAATCTAGTTAGAACCCTAAAAGTGATTGTGTCCATAGCAGCACCAACAGCATTACTGTGAAATGGCTGAATCCAAATAATAAAATCAAAATCAGGCGAGCCAAACAAAAGATCATACTGGCCTGCCATGGCTACAAAGGACTTGACACAGGGAACCACTGTTCAGTTCTAGGCACCCATTTCTTCTGGGACTATTTCTCCCACCATGAAGTGGGAATTTTTATTCCCATCACACTAAAGGAAATCAGAGCCAGCAGGCAAGAGATTTACCTAGCAGGGTGCTAAAAACTTGGCACTAGAATATTCACTCCCAGGTCCCTTTGTGCAGGATAGAAAACAGCATCCAAGAATCTAAGTCTTAAACTTTCTCTCTTCCCGAAAAGGAAAAGAATTATGTTCGCGATATCTCACAGTCCTTTCCATACATCTGCCCTGCTTTCATCTAACTTTTATTGGCTGATAAGACAGGATTTCTTTCTTTATTTTTTTTAAATAGTAATATCTTTGATTTACGCACCATGCTTACAAACTTGTTTGTAGTTGGGTTTCAGTTATAAAAAAGAACACCCCCCTACACCAGTGCAACCTTCCCGTCACGCAATGCCCCCCCCCCCCGTCTCACTCCGCCCACCCCCTGCCTATATTCGAGACAATGCATTCTATTTTTTGTTTTGTTTTTGGGCTCACAACGGACGGCACTCAGGGGTTACTCCTGCTCTGCACTCAGAAATCACTCTTTGCAGGCTTGGGGCGGGGGGCATATTGGATGCCGTGTTCGAACCATCTTCCATCCTGGATCTCTGTGTGCAAGGCAAATGCCCTACCGCTGTGCATTCTATTTCTCTCACTCACTAGCATTGTCATAATAGTTGTTAGTGTAGTTATTTCTCTAACACTCTTTGTGGTAAGCTTCATATTGTGGGCCGATCCTTCCAGCCCTCATATCTATTGTCTCTGGGCATTATTACAATAATATCTTTTATTTTCCTTAAATCCCACAGATAAGTGAGATTATTCTGTGTCTCTCTCCCTGACTTATTTCATTCAGCATATGTCAGTTTACTCTTCCCTTGCCCAGGAGGGAGGGGTTCTTTGTTTGCTTTCTTGATAACCCCAGAAGAGACATCATGTTCAGATTTCACTCAGCAGAAAGCCTTTAGGGGGTGGCATCCCTGGTGCAGTCTCACAATTTACAGCCCTGCCAGCACAGACCTGTGCTACAAGGGAAGCCAGGCCTGTCCATCAGAATTCACCCACAGGTCGGGAGGTTGGACTGCAAGTCAGAGGAATTTTTTTATTCACCTTCAAACAGAAGTGACATGCAGAGGCCATGCTATCCATTCTACCTCGAGCTCTCTATTTCCTGTCTCACCTTACAGACGGGGGTCTTCCCACTGTGTCACCCCACCACTTATGTAGGGAGTGGGAAATCACTCGATATCTCTAGCAGGGAGGCCTGGATTGCTCCTGCCTGCTGTTCTTTGCATCAGCTCTGTTCTCCAGAGACGGTGCCCAGGCCCCAAGATCCAAACTGTTATGGTGCTGCCGCCTGCTGAGGCCAGAAAACATAGAGTAATGATGGCAAGAGCCTGGCACTGAGGCTGAGGAAAGCAAGCAGGAAGCATGGCATGGGCATGGTGCTGAGAGGCCACAGAAGAATGCGTAGACAGGTTGGCAGAGATACGGGCACAGCACAAAGAGGCCAAAAGGGAAAGGTATCTGTGTGTAGCTAAAACAGGATTTCATGGAGAAGAAAAGGGCCGTCCTATGTAAACATGGGTGTCAGAAAAACAGCAACACCCAGAGAGATGGAAAGAGCAGAGCGACTGGTGCAGAGATGCCGTAAGGTATCAC
This sequence comes from Suncus etruscus, assembly GCF_024139225.1. NCBI lineage: Eukaryota > Metazoa > Chordata > Mammalia > Eulipotyphla > Soricidae > Suncus > Suncus etruscus. The sequence continues at coordinate 126,226,528 of NC_064854.1, read as the reverse complement.
TGAATGTTCCCCCCCAGAGATGGGGGCGTGGGGGTATGAGTGAGCTTTTACAAATAGTAATGCACCCCAGTACTGATAGCCAAGACTCCTACGAAGAAGCACATGAAGCAACATACTGATGCAAGAGTAAACATATTACATATTTAATCTTACCAACTGCAGTTCATGATTAAATGAGCAGATGCTTGGAATGAAAAGAAGCAGGGAAAAGGGGGGGCACATAAATGTGGCAGAGATGAGGAAAGCAAGCCAGCTACCTCAGAGCAGGATAGAGGGGGGCCAGAAGGCCTGTGGGAGAGGAAGCCTGACCAATCCTGGGAGAAGCACAGTACACCAGGACGACCACAAGGAACACAGAGACAATATTCCTGGGGTTTTGGAAAAGCTCTTCCCCGATCACCTCCCAGGCCCAGAGGTGTAGAGGTTATGAAACGCTGGCTTTGTCCCTGGAGATGTGGCGATGAGAGCACGGCAGACGTGGAAGGGACAGGAGGAGCATGGGCCCTAATGATTCGGTGCAGATGAAGCTGGAGGAGATAAAATTAGATGAGATAAAGCGTAAGCCAGCAATTTGGAAAGAAAAGCAATCAGCTGAATTAGAGAAAGGACAGCCACAGAGGGGGGCGGGAAACAGCCAGCCTGCCTCCTCCATCCCCCACATTACTTCTGGAAATAACTCTGGCATCTCCTGGACCATACTACAGGGCCGAGGGATCTGAGGTGAACGCAAATATCTGGAAGTGCTGCGAGAGAAACTCTAAACAGGATGCGCACACAAGAGCCACTGACCAATGAGGAGGACTCTGCCCCTGGCAATGGCCAAGCAACCACCGTTGTCCTGCGTGTCCTCTCCTGGAGCATCTACCCCTATGACTCCTCCCATCTCACTCCTCAGCGATGTGTTGCTTATGAGATGACTCCATCATCTTTGTGATTATTAACAGTTCCGCTGTCATCATTAAGTGCTTAAAAATATAATACCCATCCCTGTGCCCAGCACCGAGTAGATGCCAAATAACTGTCAAGTGCATACAAATGACTTCGAAGAGTGATACTGGGAAATGAAAGAGGGACAGAGACACCTCAGAATCAGTCCAGAACTTCTCCTCCCAGTCAGGGAGGATCCCTCCGTGTCTGTTAGATGCTCAGTGTCCTGGCCTGGGTGGCTGTGGGCTTCCTGAGGAACAGCTTCTGGTCCCACCCAAGAAAGAAGACAGACATGGGCCTCACCACCTCAGGGCTTGTGTCCTATCTACATGGTCACACTCTGATATTCAAGAAAGTAATTTTACAGGCAGGAAAAGCTCTCTTCAACACATATTGCACACAAGAGAGATGCCATCAATGCAGACCAACACACAATGGAGAAAGCAGTGTGAGAGCTGAAGACACAAGAGTTAAGGCGCTTGCCCTGCAAGCTGCCCACAGTTCAGTCCCCAGCATGGTACATGGTGACCCCAGCACTGTCAGGAGTGATCCCAAAATGTGTGGTCCCAAAATGGCAGCCCAAAGCAGCATGACTACCAACCCTCCGGGAACTCTGTGTCATCCACATTTGTTTTCCCTTTTCTCTGACTTCATCACCTCCAACTGGAATGATTGCTAGAGCATGCCCTGACTTATTTCTCAAACTGAAGATAACACACCAGAAGGGACATAATAAGGTCCTTTAGAAAAATGAAAGGGATCAACGACAATGAATCAAGAGATCCAAACTACCGCAAGCTATACACAAAAGGAACCTGTTTCATTAGCAGTCCAAGGGGTTAAGGTGGAGGTATGGGAGGCATGCTGGAAGAGTGGCGGAAGCATGCTGGGAAATTAGGGAATTTCCCTAATTCACTGTCACTATGTACCTTAGATATAACTGTGAAAGACTTGTAATTCACATTGATCTCAATAAAAATTATTTAAAAAAAGAAAGTGGAAAACACAGAAGAGATATACACCTAAGTAGGAATAGATAGATAGACAGATATTTAAAACCTTGGTCAAGGGAGCAACTACATTCAAGCATTAAGTTCAGTTCTAAAGCCAATTCAAAAAAGGAAAACATGATGGAAGCACAGACTGACCAACAACTCTGAGGGAAATTGCCTAGAAGGCATAGTAAAGACATCTAAGGAAGTTTGCTCAGGCAGTGAGCCTGGTTGGATGTGCTGGGTCCTGGCATGAACCTCCACCCTCCTCACAAATGGTGCTGCAACAACTGTCAATGTCACTGGCACACAGCCTCCCAAAATCCCAGAAGAATGGTCAGGGTTCCCAGAACAAAAGTCACACATGGAGGTGGGACTTCCAAGCCAATTGCTTGCACTTCTCTAGCCATGGTGTAGCACCTGAGGCACAAGTGACAGCTGGGCAACAGCATGAAAGTACCAGAACACAGACTTAGGTACCAAATCCAAAGTCAACAACAACAGGATTGATACCCAATCTACAACAAGCTAGACACAGATGAGACCACTTATACTAGCAGCCTGGGGAGCAAAGGAGGAGGATATGGGAAGCATGCTGGGTATGAGGGGTGGTGAGGGTGAGGAGGACAACATTGGTGGTGGGAATGCTCCTGATTCAATGTCACTATATACTTAAATACTTCACTGTGAATGATTTATAATTCACTTTGGTCAAAATAAAAATCATTTATATATATATATATATATATATACATAAGAAAGAAACAAAAGAAAGAAAGAAAGAAATAATAAAGAAAGAAAAAAGAAACAAAGAAAAGAAAGAAGAAAGAAAGAAAGAAAGAAAGAAAGAAAGAAAGAAAGAAAGAAGAAAGAAAGAAAAAAGAAAGAAAGAAAAGAAAGAAGAAAGAAAGAAAGAAAGAAAGAAAGAAAGAAAGAAAGAAAGAAAGAAAGAAAGAAAGAAAGAAAGAAAGAAAGAAGAAGAAAGAAAGAAAGAAAGAAAGAAAGAAAGAAAGAAAGAAAGAAAGAAAGAAAGAAAGAAAGAAAGGAAAGAAGAAGAAAGAGGAAGGAAAGGAAGAAGGAAGGAAGGAAGGAGGAAGGAAGGAAGGAAGGAAGGAAGGAAGGAAGGAAGGAAGGAAGGAAGGAAGGAAGGAAGGAAGGAAGGAAAGGGGAGGGAGGGGGAGGGGAGGGAGGGAGGAAGGAAGGAAGGAAGGAAGGAAAAGGAAGAAGGAAAAGGAAGGAAGGAAGGAAAAGGAAGGAAGGAAGGAAAAGGAAGGAAGGAAGAAAAAGGGAAGGAAGGAAGAAAAAGGAAGGAAGGAAGGAAGGAAGGAAGGAAGGAAGGAAGGAAGGAAGGAAGGAAGGAAGGAAGGAAGGAAGGAAGGAAGACAGGGTATCACTGACTTCTTGGTGTTTTGAACCACTCCCCAGCTATTCTGCGAAGGAGTTCTGCTTTCATGGGCTTAGTACCTTGTAATGTCATGACTGTGACTGACTGAGACACATGTGACACACTCTGCAACAACTCAGCAAAGGCAGGCTGGTGTGAAAACCTGACCCTGATACATGTAAGTTGTTCACCAACACCAAGAGAGTGTCCACTGGACATCTCTAATGTACAAGAACCTAGAACCTTGTAGATATGCACCTGGATATTATGTATGTATATATGTATGGGACCCTTTATATATTTACATGTATATTTATGGGTTCTTGTATGTATGTATAGAGTCTTGCAAGTATGTATAGGTGAAGCCTCGTGTATATTTATGAGGCCTTACACAGATGAGTGCATATATGCATGTGATGGCCTGGTGTAGAGCAAGCAGAGACCAGTTTTAGCAACCACAAAAGTTTCTGCCATGTTCCAGGCTCCGACATTCATTGTCCCACACTGTGCAAACATCCTATAAGGCAAGTTTTATCCTGCTTTTAAAAAGTTGCTTGCAAGCCAGTTAGGTATAGGAGGTAAAGCATTTGCCTTGCATGTGGCTCAGCCTCATGCAAAAGTGGGTGGGCACACTACATATGGTACCCCCAAGTAATGTCAGGGGTCACCCCTGCCCCTGAGCACTATAAGGTGTAGCCTCTAAATGCCCAATAATAAGTTCAAGTATTGCAAGGGCCAAGGATTGTTGCTCATGAAACATGAATTACGTATTTGAGGCCCATGTTGAGAGCCCCAATACCATATGGTCCCTTCCAAGCACCATCAGGTCAGACCCTAATGGCTTCCAAAGCACTGCCAGGTGCATCCCTCCAAAGATAAATAATTGAAAGAGGGAGAATAAAACACACAGTCACGGTGTGGTGATGGCGATGGATTTGAGACATTTTGTGATGATCATAGAGCAATAAGTACAGAGGCTGAATGATGTATATATGAGATAGATCAGGGCCAGAGTGATAGCACAGCGGTAAGGGCTTGCCTTGCACATGGCCAACACAGGACAGACCCCGGTTTGAATCCCAGCATCCCATATGGTCCCCCGAGCCTGCCAGGAGCGACTTCTGAGTGCAGAGCAGGAGTAACTCTTGAGCACTGCCGGTTGTGACCCTCCCCCCAAAAAAAGAGATAGTTCAACACCAGTGCCCCTTAAATAAATGGAGATCGGGGGAAATGACCAGCAAGATTGACTGGTTCCAGACTACACTGCCTGGGATTTGGTTCTGAAAATTCCTGACACTGATATATAAATAAGCCCCCAAACAACTATGGATCCTTGCTATGAGGAGAACTGAAATTAAAAAAAAAAAAAAACATACAAAACCTGAAAATATAGACAGCAGATTTGGTAGAAAGTCGTCAATGGCTGAGAAAGCTCCTCTAGATGAAGTTCTTACCATGAAGACCCCCAAAGGCAAAAAAAATTAGTGAACATGCCAGGAAGACTTGCCAAAGAAATCCAGTCTCTAGATAATTTAACTTCATTTGGCCTAAATGCTGACACTCATTATAAACTGAATTTTAAAGTAATTGTAAATGTTTCATTTCCCATTTATATGTCACAGAAATAGTCAACTTCTGTCTCAGAAAATGAAACCTACCCGACAATGTCAAGAAGAAGAAGAAGAAATGCTTCCCCTGTTACTTTTTTACAAATCAGACCTAAGTGGGCCAGAGAGGTACATGCAACAGGCAAAGTGCTTTGCAAACCACGGAGCAGGGTTCTATCCTCAACACCACATATGGCCCCCCAAGCACTGCCTGAGCACAGAATCAAGAACCCCTGAGAAACACTGGTGATGGCCCAAAAACAATGAAAAAAAATATAAGAACAGTGGTAAGAGGATGTTGGGCACTTTGGTGGTTCTGAGAGCTAGTACCAGTGTACATCAAAACCACAAACACTAACACTATTGTAAATATGTAACTTAAACTCTAATAATTATCGTGATTTTTTTGTTGTTTTTGGTTTTGTTGCCACACCAATGATGCTCAGGGGTGCTCCTGGCTTGGGGGACCATATGGGACTCCAGGGGCTCAAACCACAGTCCGTCCTAGATCAGCTGCATGCAAGATAAATGCCCTACAGCTGCGCCACCACTTCGACCCCAATTATAGTGATTTAAAAAAAAATTAAAATTGAGGATCAGAGTAGGTAGGGTTGTTTGCAGCTGAACCAAGTTCAAACATATTATCCCTAAATAAGGACCTCTGAGCACCACCATGATTGATCCCTGAGCACAGAGCCAGGATTAAGCCCTGAGCACTGTTGGGTGTGAACCTAAAACCGTAAGAGGGGAGGGAAGGAGAGAGGGAGGGAGGGAGGGACAAAGAAGGGAGGGAGGGAAGGAGGGAAATGAAGGTTGAAGGGGAAGGAAGATTCAAACTTAAACCATATACACATATAGATGGATCCTCCTTGATACTTGATTTAAAGAGTGTAAGAGCAGAGTACATCCTTCAGAGAAGAAAAGGGCAGGTTGAGTAGACAAGAAAGGCTTCCTAGAGGAGGTCCTACTTGAAATACACTTCCCAGAATAAGTAGAATATAGATATGGGCTAAAAACAAAGGAGTATTCGATGTCTGTGCAGAAATACTCCCCAAGGTACCTTTTGTAGTTCTACCTTTTGTAGAACTTCTAGAAACCATGCAGAAACTGGGACGGCGACTTGAGGGAGGGGACACCTGTCAACCACAGGGGACAAGATGTTCCCCAGCAATATTGTGGGTCCCTGGCTGTGGGTGTCAGGCTTTATCCACAACTCACTCATTCCCCCCCCCTACCCCTGCTCTTGTCCCGGACTCTTGGGAAAAAATAGAATGAGAAGATCCTTATAAATCATGTGGGCATATAACTCCCCCAGAGGTGCTATCGTCTTGTTTTAAGGGACCAAAGAGAGGCACAGTAAGAACTGCTGAACAAATTGTGTAGGATGTGTATGTATCTAAAGGCATCATTCCGAAGAAAGAGGTGTCAAAGTTGGCCTGCTTCCTGAAGCTTCGAGCAACGCCCAGCACTCTCCCATAATGAGTCCCTTCTTCCCTCCACTTTCCCGGATGCACCATCACTATGGGAACCAGCTGCTCCCAGTTCCCTCTCTCTCACCCACTGCTTTCTTAACACAAGATTTCCACTTGAGCAAAATTGAGAGTTTGTTTTCTTCTAACTCGAGTCTACACTGAACCACTGCTCGGAGAGGGTCCAGACACTCAATTCTTTTTTTTTTTTTTTTTTTTTAAAGTCATGCTGGGTTGGGGCCAGAGGAAGACAGTGACTAGGGCCATTCCCAGAAACTCAGTCCCCTGGAACCATCAGATATGGCTCCTATTGCCCTACACACTTCATCCCTTTGAGTTAGCACCCTATATATAATATTACAATATATTATACTTATCCATCCAAGATATCTCCCAAAGAGAGCAAGCTACAATGCCACGATGCAAATGAGTATTTCTTTAAGACGGGGATTCTTAAAAGTTTTTTCCACTCATGACCTCTTTTCACCTGAGAAATGCAACACGGGTAAGTGCCGCCACAAACACCTTGGACGCATTATGTGGTTGAAGTTGAATTTATCTGTAGCCACGGCACATTCAGAAAGATTTTATTGCTGCCAATTTTTGTAAGCTCCCCCTTCAGCTGAATTGCAACCCACCCCAGTTTAAGAAGCTAGGATCTAAGTCCATGTGACCTACTTTATGTTCCATAATAACTCAATAGAGAACAATACTAACGTATAGATAACCTATTTTGGGAAGCCGAAGAGAGGATATAGCAGGCAGGGGACTTGCCTTGCACACTGCCAACCTAGGTTCTATCCCTGGCACTCCAGATGGTCTCTTGAGTCCAACCAAGAGTGCTCCCTAGCACAGAGCCAGGAGTAAGACCTGAGTGCCACTGAGTGTGGCCCAAAAACCAATAAATAAATAAATAAATAAATAAATAAATAAATAAATAAATAAATAAATAAATAACGTCCTACTTAGGAGAAATACTGCCAAAAGAAGGCAGAGGGTAAAAGGGTAATTCAAAGTTATACATGCCACATTAAAAAAAAAAAAACTTAATTCACTCCAGAAATTACAAAGAAATGAATCAGATCCTACATTTCTTCAGAGGAAAAAATAGATGTGGCTAAAAAAATAGATGTTGCTAGCAAACTCTAAATACAATTTTAGCATAAACTGTTCATCTCACTACAGACAAAATATTTTCCAGAATCACTGATGTATTACTTCATACAGAACAAATAAATGATTCCATAGACGTTTTAGGTGTCAGTGAATAGAAATATTTGGTTGTTAAAACAATTTCACTTCTTTGACTTGACAGTCATGACAATACACTGAAATTTAAAAAAAAAAAAAAAAAAACTAGCAGTTCGGGTAACTCAGTAACAGAGACCTGCCTTGCAGGTTTGAGACCATGCATCACATCTTCAGTCCCCACCAGGGTAAGTTTGGCAGTACTGAGGTTCTCAACACAAGTGTGTTATACAACCACAATGAAAAGCATCACAACTAAGTGTGCAACTCCCACATGGTACAACTAAACACACACACACACACACACACACACACACACACACACACACACACACACACACGGAAGGGGAGAGGGGAAAACAAACTAAGAAACTAGAATACTCTTGCTGGCCAGCAGAGTAACTCATACCATACTCCTCATTTTATAATGCCAGAATAATCTTGATACTAAAGCCAGAGGCATTACCAAATAAACAATGATCAGACTCAATATCACTCAGAAACACACATGCAAAAATCCTTTAGAAGATACTATAAAAATTCTGGCAAAAATATATGAAAGGATAAAATATCAGGACCAAGTGGGGTTTATCCTAGGAATAACATTTGGTTTAACATTCGAAATTCAATGGAATTTACCACATTAATAGGAGGAATGAAAAACAAAGTTTGGTTTCCTCAATATGTGCAGAAAAAAAACTTTTGACAAAGTTTAACATGCTTCCATAAGAGCAATTCTTAAAAAAAAAAAAAAAAAAAAAAAAAAAAAAAAAAAAACACCTGAAACAGAAAAAAAAAAAAAAAAACTTCTCACTTGATAAAGGACTTAAGCAAAACCTAAAATTAAAATTGTGTTCAAGAATAAAATAATGTCACTCTCACCACTTTCATTTCTTTCTTATACTAGAGACCCTAGCCAATGCAGTAAGATAAGAAAAACATACAATCCATATTGAAAATCACAAAATAATAAAGTCAACATTTGTATAAATCCCACAGAATCTTCCAATTAATTGTTGGAGCTAAAAAAAAACTATCAGAACTAACAATTTTGGCAAGATTACAGGTATAAAGTCAAAAGTCAATCACATTTTATAATAGCAATAATATCTAGATTGTTAAGTTTCATTTAGTGACATTAAAAATGAAATAAATTTGATAAAAATGTGAGCTAACAATATGGTTGAAAGAAATTTGACTATATGGGCCCGGAGAGATAGCACAGCGGCGTTTGCCTTGCAAGCAGCCGATCCAGGACCAAAGGTGGTTGGTTCGAATCCCGGTGTCCCATATGGTCCCCCGTGCATGCCAGGAGCTATTTCTGAGCAGACAGCCAGGAGTAACCCCTGAGCAACGCCGGGCGTGGCCCAAAAACCAAAAAAAAAAAAAAAAAAAAAAAAGAAATTTGACTATATTCACTACATTCAGTAATCAAAGACTTAACATTATTAAACTGTTCTCTCTGCAATGATCTATAGATTTAATACTGTCTCAGCCAAAATATCACAGAAGGACATTTGTATAAATTGATGAGTTGATTCTAAAATTGATACATAAATTAACAGGACTAAAAAATCAGATTAATTTTTGGGCAGGAAGGAAACAAAAGTTTGAAAACTGACATAATGTTTAGACTGACAACAATAAAACTTCAGCAATCAAAAGTATAGAAATGAAAGAAATAGATCAATGGGGAAAGTCCAGAATAGATCGAGAACAAAAAAAAAATCTGTAAGAAATTTATATAATCCTTTGATTTTCAGCATTGATGCCAAAGCAATTTTTCACAGTCTATATTACTACAATGAGTGATTATATGTTGGGAAAAATTGCCTTGACCTCTACCTCATACCACAGGGGAAAAATTACTTTAAATGGAACCATAGACATTAGCATAAAACTAAAAATATTAAGCTCCTATACCAAAATGTCTTGTGACTATTGTTAGACCCTAAAGAGTATTAACCATTAAAAAATGTTTGACTTCATCTGCAGGACATTAAAAATAGAAGTATGAAAATAATACCCAAAGACAATAGAAATATTGGGTGGGAAGTAACAGTGAATTACAGGAAAAGGGTCATAACAACAATAATAGCTGGAAATGATTCCTCTGGACAAGAATTGGGAATTGAAAGGAAGTAAAGTGATATGCATCATGCCTCTTCAGTTAGAGTATTATAAGCCATGATGCCTAAAAGTAAAAAAGGGGGGAAAAAAAGAGAAAAAGAGAAAAGAAAGGTGTCTTTCATACAGAATAGTCTCACTCAACTATGAGTTTTAAGAAAAATAGAAGACATTATTGTAATAATACACAGAGACAATAGAGATGAGGGCTGGAAGGACCAGCCCACAATATGAAGCTTACCACAGAGTGGTGAGTTCAGTTAGAGAAATAACTACACTGACAACTATCATGACAATGGTAGTGAGTGAGAGAAATAGAATGCCTGTCTAAAATAAAGGCAAAGGGTTGGGGAGGAGGGAGTTGGGGCATTGATGGTAGAAATGTTGCACTGGTGAAGAGGGGTGTTCATTTTTATAACTAAAACCCAATCACAAACATTTTAGTAATCATAGTAATTAAATAAATAGATTTCAAACAAAGAAATAAAAGCCTTTCATAGGGGCTGGCTGGAGTGAGGGTATGGCATTTGGAACAATAAACACCAACGAATAGATAAAGCAACCCTTATAAATATGGGAAGGCATTAGTTTCCCCAACTTTAAATCATATTACAAAGCAATAGTCATTAAAAATAGCATGGTATTGGAATAAAGACAGACCCTCAGATCAATGGAATAGACTTAAGTATTCAGAGAATGTTCCCCAGACATACAATCAATTAATCTTTAATAAAAGGGCAAGAAATCCAAAATGGTGCAGTGCAAGGAAAGCTTTTTCAACAAGTGGTGTTGGGACAACTGGTGAGCCACATGCAAAACAGCAAACTCAAACCTCCATCTAACACCATGCACAAAGGTTAAATTCAGTGGATTAAAGACCTTGGCATCAGATCTGAAACCATAAGGTATATAGAACAACATGTAGGTAAACCACTCCATGACATTGAGACTAAAGGCATCTTCAAGGAGGAAACAGCACTCTCCAAACAAGTGGAAGAGGAGACAAACAGATGGGACTGCATTAAACTGAGAAGCTTCTGTACCTCAAAGGAAATAGTGACTAGGATATAAAGGTCACCCACATCAGATAAGGTGAGAATATCTAAGATAGTCAAGGTACTGACAGATCTTAACAAAAAAAAAAAAAATCTAACCCCATCAAAAAAAAATTTAAAAATGGGGAGAAGAAATGAACAGACAATTCCTCAAAGAATAAAAAGAAGAAATACAAATGGCCAAACAACAGATGAAAAAATTCTCCACATCACTAATCATCAGAGAGATGCAAATCAAAATGACAATGAAGTACCATCTCATGTCACAGAGACTGGCACACATCACAAAGAATATGAACAATCAGTGCTGAGCATAGTCAGGTGTGGCCCAAACCTTCCCCCAATCATTATAATCTGAGAGCCATAGAGGTAATACTGAGGGTAGGGTGCTTGCCTTGCACACACCAACCAGGGTTCTAACATCTGCCTCCCATATGGTCCCCTGCACATCACCAGGAGTAGAGTGAGTGTAGAGCCTGGAATTAGCCCTGAGCATCACTGGGTGTGGGCCCAAGAACAAACAAACAAAAAAAATATATATATATATTATTCAGTAGTGTAATACTTTGAGGTGTATGACTAGAAAAAAATGAGCTAAGTGCTAATAGATAAAGACTTTAGCATTAAGATATCATTCACAGGAGTACCATTGTCCTGGAAAAAAATCTTTGCCACTGCCAATCTCACCAAGAAAAAAATAACTAGAACTTCTGCTAGGCAAGGTTTTCATGTTCTAATTAGAAAGTTAGTGACTTTGAAATGTTGTAAACTTGTCTTTGTCATTTTATACAACACAAATCATGCTAATTTGCTGTTATGGCAGGGAAGGTTTGCAAATAAATCTGATAAATTAGGCCAATGAACAAAGATAACAGAAGAACAATATCATCTTTCTCTAAATGAGCTCATGGCATATTTTTTCAAAACTATATTGGGCCAGAGCAATAGCATAGTAGTAGGGCATTTGCCTTGCATGTGACTGATCCAGAATAAACCTGGGTTCGATCCCTGGCATCCGATATGATCCCCAGAGCCAGGAGTGATTTCTGAGTGCAGATCCAGGAGTACCCCTGAGCATTACTAGGTGTAGCCCAAAACAACAACAACAAAAATCTATATATCACTGGTTTCTGAGCAAAACTAGCTAAAACTATAGCAGACATCTAACAAATTCAAGTAACCATATAAGAAAGAAAATCTACCATTTAAGTCACAGAATAATCTAATAGACATAAAGCAACTGAGAGTTTCCTGACTGTAAGACATGCCTCACAACCTACTAGCTACTATGTCCTTTGATAAGACAAATAAAATTCATTATCTGCAAAGTGGGAAATGGGATTCCTGTTATGTTTTATTACAAACTAGCTGGGCATCAAATAATAATAAACACAACATTCTGTACTCTAAAGTGTTGTACTCTGAGAGGTCTCTGATATCTGGGAGCTTTTTAACATCTCACCCTCAATGAAGGTGTGCCCCAAACTCTGGAGGTGGGCAGTAGAAGAAAGAGCATCACAGATTTGCAGAAGCTAACACTACAACAGACTTCACATGATTCTGGATCTTCTTCAGATGAAAGAACTATGTATTACCTCTGAGAACTATGTACTAGGCTCCAGGCACTATATTTTACTCCTATTACTTCATCTATTTCTTACAAGGCTATGAAGCAGTTATCCCTTTACAGTCAAGAACCTGAGGCTCACTGACAAAGTCATACACCAGGGTATTTCTCAATCTCTCAAGTCTGAGCCTTTTCTATTCTGCATATGTACCTGAGTTGTACCAGCTTATTCACCTTGTGAATTTAAGAATCTCAAACTAGGGCTACAGTGGGTAGAGTGCTTGTCTTAGATGTAGCCAACAGGGGTTCAATTTCTGGCATCCCATAATTCTCCAAGACCATCAGGGGTAATTTCTGAGTAAAAATCCAGGAGTAACCCCTGGATATAGTCCAAAAATGAAACAAAAGAATCTCAAACTGTAACCACCTTAGAATCTACATCCTAAGACTCAATGCAAGTTAAGTTTCCAACCCTGATGATATAACACTTTTAGGAGAATGTCTAAGAAATTAGGTGTCTAAGTCCAGGGTATAGGAAAGAACACAAATAACAGGATGCCATACTTACCAATAAAATTAAGTCTGGGGCAGGAGGGGATAGATCAGCAGTAGGGCATTTGCCTTGCACATGGACAGCCCAGAATAGACCCTGGTTCAATTCCCAGCATTCCATATCCAAGCCTGCCAGAAGCTGAGTGCAGAGCCAGGAGTAACTCCAAGCACCATGGAAAGTAGTAGTAATAAAAAAAAAGTAGTAATAATAATAATAATAATAAATATATTATTTATAAATAATAATAATAATAAATAATAAATAATTATAATAATAAGTAATAAATAATAAAAATAATAAATAATAAATAATAATAAATAAATAAAATAAATAAATAAATTAAAAAGTAGTAATAATAATAATAATAGAAAATTTTGACTCAAGCATTGTCAGGAAGAAAAACAGTTCTTTGACACCTTCAACTGTCTCCATTCTTAACCCAGTACTATAGGACAACCAGGAATCCACCCTGCATTCAGGGCAGCAGTATAAGATCAAAGTTTAAACCAATAACTACATCAGATGTCTCTGGTCATGTTATAGGTTCATGACATGCACCTGACCCAACTAATGGGATGAAACAAGACTATTCATATGGCCGGGACAAAGACTTTGTTGCTAAAAGGAAGATCAAAAGATCACAGGCCTAGCAACTGCTGGAAGCCCTTCTGCATACAGGGGAGGGATGTCTGAGCATAAAGCCAGCATATAGAAAGTGAAGTGGGAATGGGGGAAAGAAAGCAGAGCCTGATGACATCACCTGGGTCCCTGAGCAGACTCGGGATTTATCTCAGGTCTAGTCTGTGATGGGAGCTAATAAATTCCTGCTCATCTTGTGTTAGGTTTAGGTCCCTTACTTATGACCAGAAGAGAGCTAACACAGAAACCCAATTACCTACACAAAGCTGTTCAAAGACTCTTAGCATGCCTGAAACTGAGGATCTTAACCAAACCCTGTAGATAACTTTTTTCCTATAAATACATACTTACAACCAAATTTAATTATAAATTGGGAAATGAAGCAAATTAAAAAGAGTTAATCATAAGAATGTAGTAGGATATATAGAAATAAGGTCTCTCAATATATCTTATTGTACATGCGATTTTTGGAGCAAGGTTGACCAGGGGTGATTAAAACCTCAGAAGGGAATCAAAGGGTATGGAAGAGACAGGGCCCCCACTGGTCTGTGAACTCCTTGCTGTTGGGGACTAATTTCTGACCTCCTCTATTAACGTTCAGTGAATTGGGCTGGTCCTTGGCACATACTGAGATTTTTAAGTAGGTCACCTCCAGGCTTTACAGAGTAAAATCTTCACCCAAAGCAGAAAATAAAAACCTGCAATGCCATCAATACTGATCGTTTGCTCATTAGTAATTCTAGCTAATCTCACCCTCATCCCACCTCTACTTCTGCAAAAGTCCCTGCTTAAGCTGGTCTACCCCTACCCTTCGCTCCAAATTGTCTCCTCCCTAGTAAAAGGGATTTGAAAGAAGATAGGAATGAGCTCTTACCCTGAGCTAACCCCAGTATGTCTACGTCTGATGGTGTGGGTATGTACACATATATAGGAATACACATATACACATATGTATATGCATGCAAATACTGTATTTTTCGTACCATAAGACGCACTTTTTTCCCCCAATAGATGCGTCTTATGGAGCAAAAGCTACCTGGAGCTTATAAAGCCTGAGTGCAGGGGAGGAGAGCATCTAAAAACTGTGTGGGTCTTACAGTCAGGTGCGTCTTATAGAACAAAAAATATGGTAAATATTAAACTGTGGATAATAATGCTGAGTATTTTTCAAGGAGTCAATGCCACACAGAAGTCACATATCAGAGAGCCTGTGTTCCCAAGCAACAGAAGGTTTCTTATTTTTTGCTACTCCAAGAGCTATTGAGTCAGAAGGCATTGAAATTGTAATAGAATCTAATCTGTGGCTCACTCTTAGGAAAGAATGAGAGCAGAATCCCCAAATGTCCAACCGAGAATTCTGAAAGACTCACATCGGTGGGTATAACTCACATATGAAAACAGTCCTTCCTCTACAGCTTCCTAAAGGGGTTCCAGAAACTTCCTCCCCAAGTAAAAAAAAAGCTCAAGCAAACACACAGAAAGGAAGATGGGGTGGGTAAGAGGGTGCAGCTCTGTGTAACAAAGTGGAAGACACAGGACTCAACTCCCTGGCCTCCCCCACCATATCCAGGCCCTGAGGGACCCCAAGAACCTCCTGAGACTGCCCCCCAGAGTCCCTGCACTGCTTCTCAGAATGTCAAGTAACAGGCAAATTCATACACAGCTGAAATTCATGGCTCAAATAACTGTTTAAAACCATTTCCCTTTT
This sequence comes from Suncus etruscus, assembly GCF_024139225.1. NCBI lineage: Eukaryota > Metazoa > Chordata > Mammalia > Eulipotyphla > Soricidae > Suncus > Suncus etruscus. The sequence continues at coordinate 126,211,252 of NC_064854.1, read as the reverse complement.
CCTAAGCTGAAAAGGCCAGATATCCACAGGCTATGTGAAAAAGAAAACAAAGGCAATGATCCAAGTAATTCAGCCTGAAAACTCTCTCTCTCTGCTCAGACCAGAGAAACTTGGGTCCTGGTTAGAGCTGAACCAAGGTTTCCAACCTTGGCTGGTCAGGGCAGGTGTCACATCCCAGCTGGGGGTTCTTCCTTCGAACCCCATCCTTAATATGTCAAATATACCAGCTGAGCCTAAGATGTTTCCACCTGGGTTTAGGATTTTCCTACAGCTCTTTTGGACACTGCATTTCTAGCACAAGATATTGCAAGCATTTGCCTCAGAGTTCTGGGTCTTAGCACAGTGATCATCAGTCTGGCCTCTGGGAAAAATTGGGTTCCACCTCCAGAGCAGAAAATAGGAAGTTTTCTCAGGCATGGCATTGTATCTGTGCCTTCCACAATCCTATGCTTGCTCCTCGCAGTTCTCGGAATCATTCCCAGGATGTCCTGGTGAGCTACATCTAGCCCCCTCACTACCCTATTTAACAAAAAGTAACCCATATTTTTTCGATATAGACAAAAAAAATTTCTCCAGCCTTTATAAAATTCAAAAGCATATAGAGGGCATTGGTGATGAGTAGGTTGCACTGGTGAAGGGGGGTGTTCTTTTTATGACTGAAACCCAACTACAATCATGTTTGTAATCATGGTATTTAAATAAAGATATTATTAAAGAAAAAATTGACTACAAAAGAAAAGGCAAAAATAGACAACTCTCCCTGTAATAAACAGGAAACAATTCACATTTGGTCATGGTTTCCAGCAGAACCAGAAATGTCTCGGGACAATGGGGAAGAGACTATAGATTACAGAAGCCCCCTCAACCTCCAGTGAAGTTTCTGTAAGACAGAGAAAGTCCCCTGACCCTCGCCAAAGAGACGCTGAGCCAGTCAGCCATGTCCCTGCCCTCCAGGCCCTCTGAAAGAACATGTCTGTTTTCCAAATGTTTAAGTGTCTGTCTAGGACAGACCTCCCGGCAGAAAACAGACCCTTGAGATAGGCAGGGAGGAAGGATGGGAACCCAGAGACTGCCAGTCCAGAGAAGCTTCTTCATACTAACGATGAGCAAAGAGGCAAGGGTTAATTAAGTTAAGGAAGGAAACAGACACTCTTGTGGAGGGTGTGGTGCATGAAAGCCTACCATGAATAGATGTGTACGTGGCGGTGTCTCAAATTTAAATATATATACTTATATGGGAAAATATATAAAAATATAAAAGGATAAAAATAAAGTAAGCTTGACACCCAGTGCAGGCCAAAGTCATCAAGGTCGAAGCTTAAGAAGCCATTTCTTAGGCCTGGAGTGACAGCACAGCGATAGAGCATTTGCCTTGAATGCCGCAGACCCAGGACAGACACGGGTTCGATTCCCTCATGTCTGCCAGAAGTGAGTTCTGAGCACTGAGCCAGGAATAACCTCTAAGTGCCGCCAGGTGTGTTACCAAAACAAAACAACAAGAAGACAAGAGCCATTTCTTTAGTCCAGGTATGTCAGCTGCAACTGTCCCTTGTGTCAATGCAGCCACACAGGCAGCATAAATGGGGCAAGGGTGTCAGGACTGGGATCCAAGAATGGGTTTTTCTCCACAGGCTGGCTCTGAGGCTGGGAGGACCCTTTCCCTCTGGCCTACCCTTACACCCCAACCCAGGCTCACCTCTGGCCTCACTCTCAAGCTTGGTAAACACAAATCTTCCATAGAAGCAGATGCTCAATGCCTCAACTGCTCAGGACCTACAAACACCAGCCACCGCCATGTATTGGCCAGGCAGGAGAGTAGGACTAGGCCTGTTCCAGTCTCCCACACCCACTCCAGCAACTCCTACTTCCAGGTCACTTCACAAGCTTGCCTCCTTAGGGGACTAATGGACTCTAAAAGGATGTGCCCTCTCCCCTTAAAAGACCAGGACAACTTAAATCCAAGTGCCTCTCTCCCTCCCTTTTATTCAGGCTGGTCACACCATCCCTACTTAGAAGTTAGTCCTCTTAGGAAGGAACACAGCTCTTCAACTTCTCCTCTTCAAGTCACACCTGTCAGCCAAGGAAGGGAAGGTGCTGCTTCTTGGCAAGGTGACAGAACCCCAGAGGTGAGGGGGGTTGGGAAAAGAAGCAGCAGTACAGTTAGGATCTGCAGAGCATAGGATCCAAACACATCCTGAATCTGAGGCAGCCCTGAGGCGGCCACAGAAATGGCAATTCTGAATGGCAACTGGAGGAGGAACAGGCCTGAGAAGTCAGAATAAAGTTGGAAGTTGGGGAGAGCCAGTCACCTGCTTCCTGAGGCTAGATCTATGCAGTTCATTCTCTGGAGTGGTGGAAATGCTCTTAGAGGCTCCTGCCCACTGTGGTGCCCACAGATGGACACTGGTGTTCGTGTCAGTCCAATCAATAAGCAGAAGTGGAAGTCAAAGATGAAAATGGCTCCTGACCACCACCCTTTACGCAAGACACACACATTGGAAGCAGAGAAGTAGACAGAGGATGCTCCAGGGTGGGAAACAAAACGGCTCTAGCTGACGTTGTTTTCCCTCCTTTCTTTCCCTTTGCTGTTCATTCTACAATAACCAGGACTTGCACATGGCCATGGTACTCCAGAGATCAGGCACTTTATTATGTGACCGGAGTTGATGCCCAGCTGAGTCACCTATTGAAACCCAAGCATGTGGGATACTTCTCGGGATCTGACTTGTATGTACCCCCACCAGCGTCATGCTTGTAAGGCAGGCTCTCTGCCACTAAGCTGTCACCTGGCCTCCAGCCCAGAAGATTTTCATGACCTTATTTTCATGACCTCTTCCCTCTATGATCCACAGAGCATCCCCCATCACTAGGACAGCAAAATTGGCACCGATCACTTGAAAGGCTTTATTCTACTATAAATCTAAGAACATGCGTGCTGCCTAAGAACTACTTTTTTTTTAATCTTGGTCCCCATGATTTATAAACTGTTATTAAGTGCATGAGGAATAACATCAAGTAGAAAGCCCACAGAAAGAGAAAAAAAAATGTTCAACCATGTACTTGGTTAAGCACTGGTCTCCAGAATATATAATGAACTTTTACAATTCAATAAGCCAAAGAATTTGAATAGACATTTCTCCAAGGCAGATATACAACTGGCTGTAAACACTAGAAATGAAGCTCAAAATAAATCTTAGTATCAAGAAGATACTACTTTTTTTGGGGGGGTCACACCTGGCGCCGCTCGGGGGTTACTCCTGACTCTGGGCTCAGAAATCACTCCTGGCAGGCTCAGGGGACTATATGGGATGCCAGGAATCAAACAAAAGTCTGTCCTGAGTCAGCTGCATGAAAGGCAAGCATCCTATTGCTGTGCTATTTCTCTGGCCCCCTGAAGCTTTTACTTCCCAGCCATAAGGACAACTAGAATCCAAAAGACAGAAAACAGCTTATATTAGCAAGGACATGAAGAAGTAAAATCCATCATCCATTGCTGCTGGGATTATAAAATGATGCATCAGCTTTGGAAAATGGTTAACCAGTTTCTCAAAATGTGAAAGCTACCATCTGACTTAGAAAATTCCATTCTCAAGTATATACCTGAGGAAAATATAAGTTAACACATATAGACTTGTGCGTGAATGACCATGGCTGTGTTTGTTACTAATATCCAAAAAGTGGAAATGTACCAAATGTTCACCGATTGACAGAGCTATAAATGAAAAGCAATAAATCCATACAATGGATTATTGTTCAGCCGTAAAAAGGAATAAACTGCTGATATGTGCCATAACATCAATGGATCTTGACAATATTATGTTAAGTAAAAAAAAAGCCAGCCACAGTATATCACATATTACACAATTCTATTTCTATAATATGTCAAGACTAAGAAAATCTATAGAGACAGAGAAAAAATTGCATATGGCTGGAGAAGGTTAGACTAGGAGAAAATAGAAAAGATAGCTAATGATATGAATGAGGTTCCTTTTCTGGCGATAAAAATGTTGTTAAGATTGGTTTTTATGATGGTCGCACAATTCAATGGACATAGAAAAAAACACTGAATTGTGATTTTTAAGTGCTGAGGTGTTTGCTATGTACATTTTCTTTCAATAAGGCTGTTTTCAATTTATTGTTTATTTGGAGGTTTTTTTTTTGGGTTTTTTTTTTTTTTTTTTTTTTTTGGTTTGGGGCCACACCTGGCAACACTCAGGAGTTATTCCTGGCTCTGTGTTCAAAAATCACTCCTGATAGGCTTGGGGTGGGGTGGGGGAACCTATGGAATGCCAGGAGTAGAACCTGGGTTGACTAAGTGCAAGGAAACACGCTACCCGCTGTGCTATTGCTTCAGCTCCCAATAAGGCTGTTTAAAAAAAAAGAAGAAGAAGAAGAAGAAGAAGCTCAAGAAGATAACCTGACATATACAAGAATATGAGTTTGATCGCTGGTACGTCACCCACCAACCCCAGCACTATTGGGTTTGACCCCTGAACTCTGCCAAATATAACCCTTTTATTTTTTTAAACCATTATTCCATCTACTTAGTGTAGACCAATTGATTCCTCACTTACTGTCCTCAGGTCTCAGGGGCCAGATGCAATGACAATGATTCGTGGTGAGCTCCACTCAAACACAGGTCCTCAATTTAACTAACACCATTTCTGTTCCTTCACACAGCTCCATTCACAGCAGGGGGTGGGGAGCTCTTTTACTGTAGCTAAGATTTAAATGTCTAACTTAACTTGTGTCAAGGAAAAAAAAATCCCCCAGACACTCACGTATGCTTCTAAGTAAGCCCCAAGAGCCCAAGAGGGAACTGAAGTACTTCTATCAGCTGAGGTGAGCCATAAAATGACAGCTGTTCCCAGGACCCCCCCTGTCCTGGCAAGGAGAAGGCAATTCTTATGACTAACCAGAACCCTACAATTGCAGTACCCTGAGTGAGAATGTGAAAACGTGACTGTGTGGACCATAGAGGAAACTTCTAGAAACTGACTGTAGTCAGAACTAAAGCCTCACTGAAACTTTGTCCTGGGGTGAGAGGCTGAAGAGAAAAGGCCTAGGGAGGAGTCTCTACCATTCAGAGAAAGCAGAGTCAAGGATGGCAGACTGAGAGACAACAAAAGCTATTTCAGAAACACGGGTTCATGAAAAGGAAGACTGCTCCTTCAAAGACAGAAGCTTCAGCAACCCCACATGGAATTCGGCTAAGACTGCCTCTCCTCTTCCAAACATCTCTGCAGAGCCATGGACACAGTCCACTCCAGATCCTCAGAGCTAATGAAATGCGATTCTTTGAAGAGATTTGATTTTCTTACCACTGGTAAATGGGGTCATTGAATAAACTGGATTCTCCTCCAACCACGCCTGCCCCATCTCATTGTTTGCCAGAAGCAAAGCAAAATGACAAAGAGAAACTGGCTCTGAAAGCAATTCTAAAGACATTCTGTTCTAATATCACTGTCATGAGGGGCAGCACTTGGCCCCCAAACAAAACATTTGAGAAAGGGGCTCTATGCTTTGGTTGTGTGAATTCTGCAGTTTTCATTAGCAATTACAGCCTCTTGCACAAGGGACCTCTAGCACCGACATTCAGCTTCCCAAGTTGAAAAGAGAGACCATCAGATCCATATTAAGAAAATAGCTTGAGTGATTAAAGCAACCTCAGGGTGCCTCATGCAGACACAGCGATGCTTCATTAAATGGTCAATCATTTACCAACCATGACAAGACAGAGGAAAGGCCAGGTGCCCTGCCCACAAGAAGTTGGCACCTTGAGTTGACAATGAAAGATCAAACACAAGGAGATCATGTGAGGTACAGCAGCTGGACAATTTCTATCCCAGGGATTAGTCCACTGCTTCCACAGAGATCACACATGCTGGTTCTCCACACCACCACACACACAAACCACTTCACACAGGAGGGGGACAAACTCAGTACCGTAGCCCAGGAGGGCCCATCAGCTTCCAGCAGGCCCCACTTACCTTCATTGTTTCATCAAAGAAAGAAAGAAATAGGAAAAGGGATACAAACCAGGCCAAAGCACTGGCTTGCCAAGAGGGCTGGCAGGGTCACGGGGGCCATTATGATGGCGGAGGGGAGGGGGGGCTTCTTAGTAATGGCCTGTCACCCCACACCCATCTTCCTGCATAAACTTACCTGATGATAAGACCAGCCCATTCCTGGGAGGGGTATTTGGTAGGTAACAAAAGGATTGCCTACGGGACAAAAGGGAGATTCAGTGGGAGATGGAGAAAGAAGCAGCAGGAGAGATGGCAGAAAGAGGGCAACTAAAGAGAGCATATTTAAAAAGGTTTAAGATTATAGGCCACACATGTTGGCCAGGGCCTTAATAAAGTTGTCTCCTGAAACCTGATTGTCTGTGGATCATTTCCTCGAGGCTACCCTGAACCCTCAGACCCGCTGGCTGGAAGAAGAGAGTTACAGGCACATGGCCTGGGCCAGCAGAGCAAGGCCCCTCCATCCTTCCATCTCACCATCATCCATAGCCATCCAGGACTCAATAATTAATATGTTTTTCAACATGGCCTACTCCACAGACTTCAGGACCTGACAGCCTGGATGAAGATCAGGCCTCCTCTGGCAGGTCAGTCAAGCTTCAGGTCCCAGTGGCACTTTCAGTTCTTCATTCTCCTATGTTCCACAGGGCAACTGTCCCTTCTGTGGGGTCCACATATGGAAAACAGGAAACTTGATGAGCAGGAGAGGAGAGGGCTCGATCTTCTCCCCCAGGGTCTGTCTCTCAGCATCTGGGGACAAGGTACTGCCTCCAACCTGCTCATGGCTTTCCACAGGTAAAGCACCTTCACAACCAGCCGCTCTGCATGTCACATGAGATCCCAGAGTGGGAACACCAGCCTGGTCACCAATTTCAGGCATCCTTTCCCATCCTGTGTAGGCAAAGCACAGAGCCTTCACACAGCAGTCAGCTTCCTCACTGTGGCAATGAGCCAGTCAGTCAGTCAACCTCTCTGGGTCTTTGTGGCCTCATCTACAAAGGGCACATGCTGGCCTTGATCACACAACTCACTGTGAGGAAAGAGGTTTGCAAAACAACACTGAGCTCTTCTTTGTTCACTGCATACATGCCCATCTGAAACACAGGAGGGGCCAAGGACACAAGGTCACAGCCCCAAGTTCCACCATGTCTTTATGCTCTGGGCACATGAAGACAGCAAGCACAACAGAAACGCTGATCTTGGCCCCCCAGTGGGTCCCACACCACCTCTCCCACCCCTGCAGTCAGCATCCCAACATCTTCCCAGCATTGTGTGATGCCAGTGGTCTGAGCCACAGACAGTGGAGGGGAAACCTTGCAGGAAAACATGGGGAATAAGGGGGGACTCACATGGGAGATACCACACAGAGGAGGATCCTTCATCTTTTACAACAGCAAGCAGGTACCCAATTGTGCTGATCGAAGGACCAACAGTGCTAAGCTCAGAGACCATTGGTTGCCATCCTTTCTCACCTGAAGAGCAGCCCCAGCCCAAACACACACACACACACACACACACACACACACACACACACACGATTCAACAGCACTGATGTAAATGAGGTTTGCTTGCAAAATCACCTCAAGTTGTTCCACAAGACAATGCAAGCATTACTATTCTCCCCCAACCTCCTTACAGACAAGGCAGTGAAGTAGACACAGCACACTGTGGCCAGGCAAATTCCTTCTGACCCATAACTCCATCTTCCCTCAACAGTGTACAGAGAGAACCTCCCAAATGGCCAGCAGCACTATATTGGGAAGGACTAGGGCCATCTGCTGCTAGCCAGCTTCCTCTTGGTAAGTCACTGAAAGTCCACATCAGAGCTACTAACTCCCATGCATTTGAGTATGGACTATGATTATGAGTTGAGAACAAGATGGCAGCACCCCAAACCCAAGTGGCTGCCACTAACCCAAGTCCCAGAAGCACCCATCTTCCTTTCTGAGACCAAAACTGCCAGATCTGAATTCTCTGAATGCTCATTCTGCTCCTATGCCTCTGCTCTTGGGTTCCATTCTCCTCTGAACGGCACTGACTCAAGACACAGTCAGGGTCTCATATGGCCAATGCAGCATAGAGAATGGTCACACAATTCCCAGGGCAGCACAGCTGACCCCTGAACAACACAGGTACCCACAACCCAACCCATCAACTGACATTCTTTTTTTCCTTTGGGCCACACCTAGTGGTGCTCAGGGATTACTTCCTGGCAGGCCAGCTCGGGGGACCATATGGGATGCTGTGGAGCCACATGGGTTGCCAGGAATCAAACCTGGGTCAGCCAAATGCACTACCTAACCACTAGGCTATTGCTCCAGCCCCTCAATTACCATCTTGAAGGTGGAACTCTCATCCCCAAACTAGTGGCCTTGAGCTATTCCAAGCCCTGTTAGTCTAGGTCAGCTGTCTGTACAGACCTGTGGGAAGGGCTAGGCCTGGGGAGCCACATCACAAGAGTCAGGCTCTGGGCTCCCTACTATGATGCAATCAGACCTTCCTGCCACCACCAACCCACACCAGAGCCTTTTCACTCCAGTGTCCAGAGGTTAGGAAGGAAACACTCTCTCCTGTTATCTGAGAGGTGAAACCATATAGTCCAACAACCCCAGGATCACCACATGTGTCAGAAGCCCCCACATGCATTGGAAGCCCCTTCAAGCTCTGTCCTTTCTGAGGTTCTTCTATGGGACAGAGACAAGAGTTCGCCAGGTGAAACATATTCTGCAAAATGGCTTTAAGAATGAACCAAACCATGATATGAAGCTGACCACAAAGAGTGATGAGTTCATAGAGAAATAATTACACTGACAACTATCATAACAATGGTGGTGAGTGAAAGAAGTAGAATGTCTGTCTCAAATGCAGGTAAGGAGTGGGGGAAGAGAGAGATGGAGGGCATTGGTGGTGGGAATATTACTTTGGTGAAGGGGGGGTATTTGATTTTATAACTAAAACCCAACTACAAACATGTCTATTATCATGTTGCTTAAATAAAGATATAAAAAATTAAAATTAAAGAAAAAGAATCAAACTTCTAGAGAAATAACTACACTAACAACTATCATGACAATGGTGAGGGAAATAGAATGCCTGTCTTGAAAACTGGCAGGGGGAGGAAGGAAATGGGGGACATTGGTGGTGGGAAGGTTACACTGGTGAAGGTGAGTATTCTTTTTTATAACTGAAGCCCAACTACAAACATGTTTGTAATCATGGTGCTTAAATAAAGTTATTATTTAAAAAAAAAAAGAACCAAACCTACAGGGACCGAAGCAATAGTACAACAGGTAGGGAATTTGCCTTGCATAGGTTTTTTTTCTTGCACAAAGTTGACCTGGTTTCAATCAATGGCATCCCACACAGTTCCCCCACGCCTACCAGAGGTAAGCTCTGAGCACCACCAGGTGTGGCCCAAAAACAAGAAGAAAAAGAACCAAAGCTCCACCCATATCTTTCAGTCTAGGAAATCTCAGTATGGCTGGAGAGACATACCCTGTCCAAGTCCATTCATTCTGCCTTTGCAGGGACAAAAGCAAGTGGGTCATCTTCTCCATGACCTGAAGGTGCCATCCCTGTCTCCCAGACTGGGAAGCTCCAGGTCAGTAAAAGTGCCAACTCCTGCTGACTGGACATCACAGAACTAAAACCATGGGCTGACCCCTCTTTCCTTATTTGTAGAAAAAGGAGTGGGTTTAGCTTGATCACAGGCCACAAAGAGCAAAGTCCAGGGTGAGCCATGACTGTCTCACTCCAGCATCCTTCACCCAACTGCTCACCCCTATGATCACCGGAACATAGCACAAGACCACAGACAATACAGGGGTTAACATGCTTGCCTTGCACGTGGCCAACTCGGGTTCAAGGCACAACCCTGCATCAAATATCCTGAGCACTGTCATTAATCTCCTGACCTTGGATCCCCTGATCACTGTCACTGTCCTTGAGTACCATCAGCAATGGTTCAAAACAGAAAAGGACCGGAGCAATAGTATGGTGGACAGGGCATGTGCCATGCAAATTATACCTGGGTTTAATCCCCAGCATCCCAAATGGTCCTCTGAGCCTACCAAGAATGATTCTAAGCTCAGGCATCAGAAAAGCCAACTGTGAGGCCGGTGAGGTGGCGCTAGAGGTAAGGTGTCTGCCTTGCAAGCACTAGCCAAGGAAAGATCTCGACCGCGGTTCGATCCCCCGGCATCCCATATGGTCCCCCCAAGCCAGGGGCAATTTCTGAGCACTTAGCCAGGAGTAACCCCTGAGCATCAAATGGGTGTGGCCCAAAAAAAAAAAAAAGGCAGAAAAGCCAACTATGGTTCCTGGCCCTGCCAATGATCAGGTCTCCTGGAAGCAGTTCAACTACTTGGTGTCTATGACCCTGCCTCTAAAATGAGGACTGAGGTAGCATATTTCTCGTGAGCTGATGGCAAAAATTAAAAGAGCATGAAAGGGAATTATCTTCACAAGTCCAGCTACCATACACAATAGGTGTCAGCCAGGAGCTAGTGAGAAAAGCCATCCTCTGTGTCCTACAGTAGAGTCCAAAAGACAGGCTATACTATTTGCATCCAAGCAAGCCCCCCCCCAAGGGACTGGAGAACTGGTTCAGAGATCACGCATGCATCTTAGACACACACACACACACACACACACACACACACACACACAGAAAGACATTTGCTAACCAACTCTGCTGCTTTTCTCCTGCCCTACCAGACCCCGTGACTCTTCCCATGGAACAAACTCTTTCCATGGCCAACTGATTTCTGCACATTCCTATGTGGTCAGTGTTTTCCAAAGTGAACGATTCCACATACTGAGGGACCCTAGAACATTCCAAGGGGGTTGAGGTGGTAGTAGCCTCAACTACTACAGGGAGGGGGTTCTATTTACTTAAAGAAGATAAGTTCATGGTCAAAGGGGAGGAGAAGGAACTGAGAAACTTTTGCTGTTAAAGGTGGAAGTAGGTCAAATAAAAGTTTAGGGGGCCTGAGCGATAGCACGGCAATAGGGTGTTTGCCTTGCAAACAGATCCAGAACAAACCTGGTTCGATCTCTGGCATCCCAAATGGTCCCATGAGTCAGGAGTGATTTCTGAGCGCATAGCCAGGAGTAATCCCTGAGCATTACCAGGTGTGGCCCTAAAGAAAAGGTTTAGGATGGGCGAGAGACAGTGTACTGGGGATTAAGGTACACGCCTTATATGTTGTCAATGTGAGTTCAATTCTCAGCATAGGGTCCTCCAAGCACTTCAAGGAATGATCAATGTACATAGAACCAGGAATAGGCCCTGAGCACCTCTGGCTGTGGCCCCAAAACCAAAATACATAATTTTTGAGAATCTCTGGTCTATATGAGTATATATGATATATACAAATAAAGAAAAGGCAGTGTGTAAAGTTAAACAGGAGAGGAAGAATAATCAAAACTCACTTGTATGATCAAAGAAAATGTGGAAGATAATGACAAGTCAGCTTGATGCCAAGTTTACTTTGAAGAGATATTCTTCGGTCATCAGACTTCCCTGCTGCCATGACAGTCCCTGGTACTCTCAGACTGGCCCAGTCAAGTGGGCAGTGCTGGCTTCAACCCAGACTCCCACCTGTCACTAGAATGTGTGGGCAGCAACAGACCAGTAGGCAGAGGCCCCTTGCTCCAGCTCTGGAAGGAAACATGTCCTAATCACATTCCCACCACAGCTTCAGGAGCCTAAGATTTCCCCTTCGGTACCCTCAGAGAAGACCACCAGACCAGCTCAAATGGCACATGAATGCCTAGGTTGGCTCTGATAATCTCTCTCAGCTTTTGCAACCAGCCAACTCCACCACACTGGCTGTGGTCTGCCTGCCCTGACCGAACTTGGACCACCTCACGTAATTCTAGGAAAAGAATGTAGAAATATTTTTCTTGACCCATATTCTTTCTTGAGGTCTCGACTTCTCCACATTCTCATTTAGGACAATTAGCTATTTTCATTTCACTTCCATCAGATGAAAATTCTAAAATTCACCACTGATTTACATTTTCAAGAACTGAGAATCCTAGAGCTGAAGAGAAGTTCGCTTTTGATGAGCATAAGTAAAGTGTGAAGGTTCTAATTACTTATCTATATATATATACATATATAGATAATATAGATATGTAGATATAAGTAATTGTGTGTATATACACATATATAAAGGGCAGCCTTTAATCCATTTATCCATTCAAACTGTCTTTGTACAATTTAAAAGTAGTCACTTCAATATAAACAGCATTTCATTATGCCCCATTGTTATCTATTTGCGAAGAGCATTTAAGGATATCTTCTCTTACAAATATTGGTTACAGGGCTGGAGAGACAGTACAGTGGGTAGCGTGCTTGCCTCGCACACAGCCAACCTCGGTTCAATTCCAGGGTTCCAACCCATATCATCCCCAAGTATCACCAGGAATTAATTCCTAGGTGTAGAGCCAGAGGTAGCCCCTAACCGTTGCTGAATGTAGCCCAAAATTAATATATATTAACATATATAATGTTACTTCCTTAGTTTACATTAGAGCATCATAAAACTACATCACTTCAAAACTAAGGAGGGTCCCTGCATTCATCAGCATTCTCACTCAACCCACGTTAGGAGGGTAAACAAGTATGTTTAATGGACTATATGTTATGCATAATAAAGATTTCAAAAAGCACTTTACATGTAATTCCATGTAAATGAGTAAGAAACTCTTCGTAATATCCCAACCTCAGGGGTCAGGGTGATAGTACACTGGAAAGAGTACTTGCCTTACACATGACTGACCAAGTTCAATCCCCAGTATTTCATATGCCCCCCCCACCACAGCCACCAAAGTGATTCCTGAGGGCAGTTAGGAGTAAATCCTTAGCACTGCCAGATGTAGCCCCAAAACAAAAACAAAATACCAATTTTAGATCTATAGTAATCTATATCATCAGAAGCAAAGCTCTAATAGAATCCAGAAATCCCTTCATCATTATAAACAGAATTTAAATTGGGTCCCCATGTTTCATTGCATTTCTGAATCTAACCAAAGCACAGCGAAAACACAGCTCACGAGCCCCAACAATGTACCATATACAAGGAGTCCCTGCTGCCAATCACCCCTGGGACTTGCTTCTGAGAAAATGTTTCTCTGAATGAATGTAGCTGCTTTCCATTGTTGAGGAATAAATGCCACATAAGTCAGCACAGGATCCCTTTAGCCACCGCAGCTGGAAAACTGGAGGTCAAATCGATGCACAGGTGTTAGAAAGCTATTCACCTCTACCCTAGGATACATTCCAGAGATTCCCCACTGCTCCATTCTTTAACCAGATCCATGTTCTTGCATACTACAGCTCTCTTACTTCTGCACACCAAACCCTGACTGTCTGTGGACCAACAGTTAGGATCACGGCAGGTGATCAGTGTTTTCCCACCTTTACACAGCTGCTGGCCAGCACCACTTCATGGACAAGTCACGAAAGATCACTGACCTAAACTGCTCAGAGCTCTGCTATTAAACACATATTATAATGATCGTGAGATTTTCCTGTGTATGAAAGTCAAGTAGTAACTAATCAGAGAACACAGAGTAGAAACAGGAACATAACTGGTTCAGACTTTTTGCTTCTCAACTAAAAGGAAACTAACCAGAAAAATAAAATCTGACCCCATCAAAAAATGGGGAGAAAAGATGAATAGACACTTCCTAAAAGAAGAAATGCAGGTGACCAAACAACATGTGAAAAAGTGTTCCACATCATTAATCATCAGGGAGATGCAAATCAAAACAACAATCACCTCACAATCACCTCAAAAATCACCTCACACCACAGAGACTAGCTCAAATCAAAAAGAACAAGAACAACCAGTACCAGTGTGGATGCAGGGATAAAGGGACTTCTTATTCACTGCTGGTGGGCATGTACACTGGTCCAGCCTTTTTGGAAAACAATGTGGATATTCCTCAAAATACTAAAAATTGAGCTCCCAACAATACCACTCCTGAAAATATATCCTCTTAGCCCCAAAACACAAAACAGAAAACCCCTCTGCATGCCTATATTCATTGTAGCACTATCCACAATAGCCAGAATCTGGAAAAATCCCCGGTGCTCAAGAATCAAGGAGAGGATAAAGTAATTATTGTATATCTACACAACGGAATACTACACATAAAACAAATGAAGTCATAAAATTTTCCTATACATTGGTGTATATGGGAGTATTATGCTGAGTAAAATGATCCAGGGGAAGAGAGATAAACATAAAATGATCATACTCATTTGTGGGATTTATAAAAATAAGATAGTATGATAGTAATTCTCAAAACAATAAAGAAGAGGACCAAGAGAGGACTCATGGTAGAAAGCTTGCCACAAATAGTAGGGAAGTGCAGTTAGGGGACAGTGGAACAATGACAGTTGAAAATGATCACTTTGGACAAGAATTGGGTGCTGAAAGTGGATAAAGCAATATGCATGATATTGCTTCAGAAGCAATATTACAAACCATAGTGTCTCAGAGGGTAAAAGGAAGAGAGTAAGAGAAAGAAAAGGACAAGAAAGATGTCTTCTATGGCATGTATCCCCAAGTTCTATTTTATCAATATGATGAACAGGATAGGGACCAAAGATATCTCTCATTTTATCTCTTCCTATAGAATGTGCAGGTGAGAGGAAAGGGGGGGAGAGGAGAGGGAAACAAGGACATTGGTGATGGAAAATATGCACTGGTGAAAGAATGGTGTTGGACATTGCATACCTAAAACGCAATCATGAACAACTTTGTAACAATCTATTTCACAGTGATTCAATTACAGAATGTATTTTATTTTAAAAATATTAAATAAAAATGAAAGCAAATTAAAAAGAAAAAAGAGAATGTTCACCAACGAAGACTTAGTTTTTATATTAGGAATTGGTTTACCTATTAACTTCCTCGATTGGCTATTTACTTGAAAGAACTCGGCATCAAGTTCACAGGTACCCAAAATAAGAAAAAGAATAGTAAGATTTAGTGCCTTTCATCTGGGCCAATGGTTCAGATGTTTTGTTTTTTTGTTTGTTTGTTTGTTTTTGTTTTGGGGCCACACCCGGCGGTGCTCAGGAGTTACTCCTGGCTGTCTGCTCAGAAACAGCTCCTGGCAGGCACGGGGGACCCTATGGGACACCGGGATTCGAACCAACCACCTTAGGTCCTGGATCGGCTGCTTGCAAGGCAAACGCCGCTGTGCTATCTCTCCGGGCCCGGTTCAGATGTTTTTACACATGTGTTTACAAAGCGTATTTTCTGATGCCACCAGGTGCCATGGGGGCCAACCAACATCCAACTCCCCACAACATTTTCCTTCCCAGGGCCAATGGCAGCAAACAAGCGAGGTCATTCATTAATTCAATGGCAGGCCAAAGAAGTTTGGGGGGAGGGATGTTCTAATCAATCCAGAGGATCGAGGAGGACCATGTGGCAGTGAATGTGAAACCACAACGCACTGCCCTCCTGCTCAGAACTGGCATCTCAG
The DNA here is from genome assembly GCF_024139225.1 of Suncus etruscus. Taxonomy (NCBI): domain Eukaryota; kingdom Metazoa; phylum Chordata; class Mammalia; order Eulipotyphla; family Soricidae; genus Suncus; species Suncus etruscus. The sequence continues at coordinate 126,195,716 of NC_064854.1, read as the reverse complement.
CTTCCACCCCAATAAGTACGCACAAATGGACCAATCAGCACCAAAAAAAAACAACAAAACAAAACAACCACCAAGAAACACTGCTTGAAAAAGCAAAATATGGAGGACTAATCTAAGCACTTCAAAAGCAACCAAGGAAACTGTGACTCATTTATGCGTGAAATATTTCATCAATTCCATGGCAGCTCTGCACAGAAGGATACAAAGATCTGGAAGCTACCAGACAATGCATATATCATAGTTACCCTTGTGTGAAATATAAGTTACCCAAATGCTATGCCTCCATGTTTCCTGACACAGATAGCAGGCATACTCACAGGCACGTGCAAGGGAAACAATTCTGAGAGATCATGCCAAACTGATGACCAGGGCTGAAACAAATGAGAAAAGATTGTCGTCTCATGGACCCTTTTGTTTAGAAGACTGGATCTGTGTGTCACTGGTATACTGTATTTTTCATACCATAAGACACACTTTTTCCCCCCAAAAGATGGGGGGAAATGTCTGTGAGCCTTATGGAGCGAATGCCACTGGAGCTGAGGAGTTCTTGGGGTTTCCAGACAACTAAAAGAGAGTCCTTAAAACTTAAACTCTCTCCATTTGTTAATGACAGTCACATGATTCTAATGTCACTTTTACTGCTGTTCACTTAACATGGTTGAAGTATTAATCTGTTGTAGTTTATTAAATATTTAATATATCATTTGCTTTAGAATATTTCTTTTCTTGTTTCCTTCATCTAAAAACTATGTGCGTCCTATGGTCAAGCGTATCTTATAGAGCGAAAAATACAATAACTTCTGAATGATAATCTGCAGTTAGAAGGAAAGCTCTTATGGGCCAAGAAGACCGCCATAACACCACACTCCGTGAGTTTATGGGGTGCAAGCCTAACACCCCATCCTACCAGTGAGAAGTCAGCAATGCTTCACCTAGTGCAATCTGCAGAGCAGGTCTCCGTAAATATTTGTTGAATAATGGTGCCTTGACTTCCTTCCTTATAAACATGGGTCCTTGCAGAGGTACAAAAATATCTGAGTGTCTCAGGGGTGTGGGCTTCCCCAGGACACAGGAGATAGGGTGGGGCCATGAAAGACTGAAGCAGAGAAAGGCTGAAACACTCTAATCTCACACACACACACACACACACACACACACACACACACACACACACACAAACACACCAGACTCCCTCCTATCACCTCCTCGCTACACACACCTGCCAGCCACTTTCTCCCCTCCACAGTCCCACACCTGTCCTTCTTCTCTCAGGTCAAGCCAGGCCCTCAAATCTCTCCAACCTGATCCACACAATAACTTCAACAGCTGTCCTGTGAGTCAGCTGCAGGAAAGAGAGAAAAACATTCACAGGAAGAACTGCTTTGGGGTTCTAGAGAAGAAGAAAAAAGCATTTTTCCCCCAGCCTGGGCAGTGTCCGGGGTCTACTTGCCTCAAACCACCAAAAGGTAGTTTAATCCTACAAGGGGCAAAAACACATCCACCCAAGCTCACCTCCCTTGTCCCCATCCATGCACTTTCCCACTTTCCCACAGGTTCCTCCTCCCTGCCTCCCACCACCAGCTCTGCCTGCCCAGCCAAATAGCCTGACTGTCTACAAGAAACTCACTCTCTTTCAATTAAAAAGAAGAGATATCTTAAGCCCCGTGACTGTCTATCATATTGGTAAAATAGGACTTTGGGGGGCATATTCTAATATGCCAATGGCAGGGTCCCAGGAGTCTGAGTATGGTTAGAAGCAGAAATGGGAACATTTTCATCTCCCAAATGGCCTACTGCCCCATCCCACCCCACCACTAAAGAACAGAGACACCCACAAACCTCACCCACTTGGGGACATTATCCAGGCCCAATGTCGGTCCACGTATCCCTTCCCTATAGTTCAGTCACCAGTATTCTGACATCTCTGCCATCTCTTTTGAAATTTTCTGAGGGGAGAAGCTGTTGAGGGGTGTCAGTTCCCACCATCACCAGTATTGAAATAGGGCATTTGTACATCTGTATCAACTGCTTCTCGTACTTTGCAGAGAGTTCAATATTGAATGCTGATGGAGAGGGTTAAACAAGGGAGTGAGGGATCTGAAAGGTAGCACAGAAATTGAGGCACTTGTCTTATATGTGGCCTGTATGAACATCTGCCTGCATACAAATCTGATCTCAGGCACCACATCCAGTCTCCCAAGCATTGAGAGGGATCACATTTTTCCTCTCCACAGCCCCCAGATCACCTCTGAGCACAGGGCAGAAGTAAGCCCTCAGTCTCACTGGATGTAGTCCAAAGAAATTTAAATAAATATTACCCACAAATCTGCTACAAGGGACTCCACTCTCTCTCAGTCTCTAATATTTGGGGCCACACCTAGATGTGTTGAGGGTTTACTCCTGACTGCTCATAAAACACCCCTGATGGTGCCCAAGGAACCATATGTGGTGGCAGGGATTAACCCTGGGTTGACAGTGTACAAGGCAAGAACCTTAACCCCTACACTATCTCATAGGCTCTCTCAATCATTTTTTAAATGATTAACTTAATTAAGGTTAAGAAAAACATGCCACTCCTCACTTCCCCATGGTGCTGAGGAGGATGCACTTTGCAGGTAGCAAGTGAGATCAACTCACCTGCTTGTAGCCAGTGGGATCCATACAGAAACTCAAAGATAGGGGTTCAGGGTAGGTCCTATTAGTTAAATGGTGAGTTGTGTGTTTCACAATCCCCAGAAAGGGAAGGGGACCCCTATGCCCCTGTCCGGGTAGGGCAAGAGACGCAGGTCCAGACTCAGGAAATAATCCACGCACGATTGGAAAGAAATAGCAGGCCAGAAGCTGTTCACCACAAGCCAGTCACTCCACCAAGTGGAACCATGAGTCAAATGGCAGCTTCCCTTCCAAGCCTCCAAAGCAGCCTTTATTGGGATAAAGAAAGCCCTCCCCCAAGGGGAAGAAAAAGCCAGATGAGGCAATGGGGAAACATCCTTTTAACAGGTAAACCAAAGGAATCAATCAAGAGACATTTAATTAGAAGGCAATATGAGAACAGATCCAAAGGCCTCTACCAACATCTCTTTTAGGGTCCTCTTTTAGGGCCCCTTTCCAGCAGGGTCTCAGAGAATTTCCATCCTGTGGACCTTTTATGTCACTGGCTTGATATTTATGCAAGGGGTCTGAGAAATAAGACGGGAACTTTTCTTGCATATGGAAGACCCTGGAGTCATCTCTGAGCACAGAGTTGGGGAGGAAGCTTGGTGCACAATCAGGCAAGGCCACAAAACAAGACAAAAGTCAAACAAACCAAAAAACAAAAGATACCAAGCACCTGTGTGACTTCTCACCTGATTCAGATGTAAGGAGTTAAATTTGCCAAGGAAGATAACCATCCTGGAATTAATGGCAAACTCTGACAGATGTTTCCTGAGATTCTCATTAATATTGGACAATGAAAGCCAAGCTTTCAGGCAAACATTAATCATTAGCCAATTGTTGAAAATTAACTACTGCTTCATAGAAGAGTCTGTGCAGCCCCAAGATGATGGTTCTTTTACTTATCTGCTCGTTCCACTTATCTTTGTTGATGTACCTACTGCAGGGGCAGGGGCAGGGGCAAGTTCACAGGAGCATCAAGATGGACCTTAAATTCTTGGAGGCCTGAGTGGGAGGGTGTTTGCCTTGCACGTGGCCAACCCAAGTTCAATCCCCGGCATCCCATATGGTCGCCCAAGCTGGCCAGGAGCGATTTCTGAGTGCAGAGCCAGAAGTAACCCCTGGGTACCAGTGGGTGTGGCCCAAAAACAAAACGAAAAAAAATGAATCAAAGTCTAGCTCAACCTCTGGAAATTTCATATACTAGTTTTGTTCAGAGTCCCTCAGCCAAGCAGCAAAGAGCCAAACTATCACAAACTGACATCACACACCAGGTCACATTCCAAATTATCCATAAAGCTAGGTAAAAAGAAGTTAATGGCCACAAAAAGGAGCGAGCCACCATGGGAGGCTAGGGGACAGATAGAGGGAAAACAGCACAGAACATCACCACACAGGAGAGGTTCTGGAAACCTACAACTGTAAGTGAAATGACGTATCGTGAAGCCCATCCCAGAAACAAAACCCTCAAATCACAACCTTTCATTCAAATCCACTAATAAGATTTATAACCAGTTATAAAGAAAAGATGATGGATGAAATATTATTCATTTGCTATATGAATACTTAGTAGGTGGAGTGGAAAGTGGATAGTGAACAAGACCCCATTCTAGAAGGCTTAATTGGTTTGGAGGTTTTTTTAGTGGTTTGTTTTTTGTTGTTTGGGGAGAGTATGAGGGGTGCTTGTTTGGGGGCCACTGAGAGGTACGTAGGATTTACTCCTGGCTCTGCACTCAGGGATTACTCCTGGCAGTGTTAAGTGATCTTATAGGATGCCAGGGATCAGAAGAGAATCAGCCTCATGCCAGGCAAGCACCCTACCCACTGCACTATCTCTGCAGCCCCAAGTAAGCTAAGTTTGGGAGATAGTATAGGAGGGACCAGATCCTGAGATAAGATCTAAGTATGCAGAACTAAGAAAGTTTTGCAAGTCAAACAAAAAGAGCATGAGCAGCATTCTTCAAATTTTCTGTTCCTGTAGACTAGTATCTGTCCTGCACCGCAGTTCAAAGACCAGAGTTAGAACCACAGCAGCAGAAGTGTGGTTTTCAGCCTTTCTAAACCTGTGGACCAGCCACTGTCTGTGAGCCAGCACTGAAGAATGCTGTCATAGACCAAAGACTATTGATGAGATAGAGAAACATCACTCGCCATTTCTCCTAAGATTCCACCACTAACTCGGTGAACCAGGTCACAAGCTTCTGAAATTACATTACTGGAATAGGGCCAGAGAGATAGCACAGCAGTAGGGCATTCGCCTTGCATGCAGCCAACCCGGGACAGACCCAGGATTGATTCCCAGAAACCCATATGGTCTGAGCCTACCAGGAGAGAGTTCTGATCAAAGAGCCAGGAATAACCCCTGAGGACTACCAGGTGTAGCCCCAAAACCAAAATAAATAAATAAATGTTTCAAAAACAAACAATACTGCCCCATTCACTCTCTACCAAAGTTGTGAGCTAAACTATCTAACCACATAGATTCAACAAACTTTCTGATTAAGCCCAGAGAAAGCTCTCCATTGGAACCTCAGCCAGGGAGGAGAGAATATATCTAAGAAGACTGTCCCACAAATTTCCAGAGCATCGAGAGGCATCAGTCCCACTGGGAAGTACACAGCCAGCACTCCTTCCCAGAGGGGCACCATCCAATCTCCTACTAGGCGCTAGAGCCAAAGGACACAGGTTATAAAGGGGGCTGAACAATAATAATGCCCAACCCCATCAGTTTCTTTGGAGACAATGAGGTTTACCACATTAGGGAAGGCATTTTCCCCAAGTATCACAGACAACTTGACCCCATGCAGATATTCCCAGCAGAGGCTCATGCTAAGAAGAATGGAGAACCTTCCGTAAATGATACATGCTTTTAATGGGACTGAGGAGAGGCCACATGGATGGAACTTAGAGGGAAGTCTGTCTCCATGGCTTCAGTCTCCACCAGTCCCTGCAAGTGCATAAATGGAATGTGCTTAGAAATTTGACACAGGGGCTGGAGTGGTAGCACAGCGGTAGGGTGTTTGCTTTGCATGTGGCTGACCGAGGACAGACCTCGGTTTGATCCCCGGCATCCCATGTGGTCCCCCGAGCGAGGAGCAATTTCTGAGCACAGAGTCGTGAGTAACCTCTGAGAGCTGCGAGTATGCTTCCCCCCGCCCAAAAAAAAAAAAAAAAGAAAGAAAAAAGAAAGAAACTTGAGACAGTGTATTTATTTTATTTTTTGCATCTCTAAGCCTGGGAAAACTTGCTGCCCGCTGAGATAGTCTCCAATTCCCCAGAGATGACTGAATTACATGCAACCCAAACAAAAACATGCCTTGGACGGTCATGTTTTCTACCTCAAGTGCTCAGTTCTTAGCCCATTCCCAATGACTGGAAGAAACTTCTTCCCCAGTGCTAGTCCTAGCTTAGTCCAACCTCAGCGGTGTTGACACCTGTTTCCCAGGTAGCCAGCATGCACAGCACACCACAGATCCCAGTATTTCGCAGCCTAGATGAGCCTCTGCCCTTCGTAATGCCATTCACATGAACTGGAAGGTATTTACTACAGATGAAAAATAAGCTTCATTCAGCGGCTGCTAAACCATTCCCTAAAATAGAGCAATCACTTTAGTACAAATTGGGTCAAATGTATTAAAAAAATAAAGATATATTTAAAAAGCCCAGTTCCCTGGCATGGGACCTTGCTCAGAGTCTGGGGGGGGGGGGTTGCGGGGGAATCCACAAATCTTCCCTTCCCACAGGGCGAAAGGCCAAACTAAAAAGGTCAAACAGAAAAATAATTTTATCAGGCCATGAAACGCCAATGAAGTGAACCCAAGACAGACTCAAACCTGAATGTTACAAGCTTCCAAATTAAAGAGATCAGGGAATATATGTTTTCTTTTGAAAAAACATATGGCTCCACCCCCACTACCAAAAAAATAACCAAAAACACCACAAACTGAAACTTAAGAAGGCCAAAAAGAGGACTACTAGGGAAGGGCTGCCTGAGGGAAAAAAGAGATTTCTTTTTCCATTTCTTCTCCTTTCTTCTCTCTCTTGTTAGCTACGAAATTCAAACAACCTGACAACACTTATTTCAATGCCCTGAAATTCACTTGGAAAAATTAGGCTATTAATTAACAGACACATGAAACTCTATTAATTGTCCTTTGATCTGAATGAATATGCCTTTATGAAAGGTATTTATTTCTAACTTTGTTTAATCATGTTCTCTTGAGCTATAAGAAAGCAACAATTGGGTCACTAGCCACAATTTTTAATTTTGGTAACAAGGAGGACAGCATCTGTGGGCTGGGCCATTGGAGCTCCTTTCCCACAGATGGAGGGCTCCTCGCTGTTCTGCTTCTCCTTGAGAATGCCTACCACTAAATCAGAAGGCATGTGACATATCCAAAGTTGACACATCCTCCCTAATAGACAGTAAACAAATACCGATAACAGTGACATGTTGTAGAGGAAGTCTCATAGTCCATTTCCAGGGGGATTGGGAACACAGGTTTGCAAGCAACACCTCTACAGGAAATGATCCACACGCATTAGGGAGATTTAACAGGGTCAGGAATTTCCACCACAAGCTCTCTTCAAGCAAGAAAAGGTACGGGCAGGCAGACAGGCTAGCTGTGGGATCGAAACTTTGAGAAGTCTCTCTGACACGAGGTCTTTATTGGGAAGAGTAGGACCGAACTAACCCCCCCCCCCAGGTGGAGAATGGGTAGGGGTAGGGGCCAATCTAGAGGTTCTTTCCTGCCCAGGTGAGACAAACATACGCAAAGAAGAAAAATATCCTGCTAGAGTGAGAACCAGTTACTCCAACAAAATGTGTACACCACTCCTTATTACCATTGTATTTTCAGTAGCGTTATCCAATTATTTCTTTTATATATATATATATATATGAAATCTTTAAGCACCACGATTACAAGCATGATTGTAGTTGGTTTTCAGTCATAAACAGAACATTCCCCTTCACCAGTGCAAACTTCCCACCACTAATGTCTCCCAATGTCCACCAATGTCCCCCCAACTCCTCCCCTACCCCCTTCCTGTATTGTACTTCTTTCACTCACTCGTGATAGTTGTTAGTGTAGTTATTTCCCTAACTGCACCCACCACTCTTTGTGGTGAGCTTCATATTGTGAGCCCGTCCTTCTGGCCCTCATCTGTATTGTCTCTGGGCATTGTTGCAATAATGTCCTTAATTTTTCTTAAAACAAACTATTTCTTTTTTTTTTAATATCTTTATTTAAACACCTTGATTACAAATATGATCGTAGTTGGGTTTCAGTCATGTAAAGAACACCTCCCTTCACCAGGGCAACATTCCCATCACCAATGTCCCAAATCTTCCTCCTCCCCACCCCACCCCGCCCATACTCTAGACAGGCTTTCTAAAACCAGCTATTTCTTCAATTCTCCAGACGTTAGAGTACCAAAGCCCAACACTGAACACACATACATATCATCCAACATCTGACACCTGACAGGTATTAAATGTAATATGAAATCCTGGGCTAAAAACCTGATGGCAGATATCACACAAGCTTGATTTCAATACCTCTAGAACTCATCTGAGTTCTCCCTTCTCACAGAAATTTTTACCCTTACAACACACTCATGTGAAAACAACTCGTCCGATGAAAATCCAGCTTCCATGTCAACTAAAAGCAAATGAAACTAGCTAGAAGGGTGACAAAACAACAGTTTTCTGTCATCCACCATGGCCTCTCTGCAAGTGGAATACTATAGTACCAGAAAAATCCTGAAATCATTTCTGAATCATCAAGAAAGACGATTGAGGCCAGAGATACGTCAAACCTCTGGCATGAGAGAATGTCAGAAGTAAAAACATCCTCATGGTTGTTTGACAGGCGAATGAGTGGCAATGCACAGAGTAAAGGCCTTAAAATACAGCCAGTTGATAGCCCAGAGAAACAAGCTTGAAGTCCCACTCTCAATTCTCTTAAGAGTTTTTTTTTTTTAAACTATGTCAACCTTCCCCAAAGGAAGTTCCATGAAACCCTAGTTCCGTCATAAGTTCTGCCAAAATAATGTTGAAAGAATCCATGACCAATTCCTTTTAGGCACTGGTGGAGTTAAACAAAATGAAACTAAGTTTTTCTACAGATCTTCCTAGAGCTCTCACGAAGCTAACGTGAACTATAAATCTTTAAGAGGATAATAAAGTATGTGTGCACATCCCAACTCATTTAACCAGAGAATAAATGTTGTCATAGAGCATTTCATAGAATGAGGAGAAGTAAACTTAAATACTCTATATTGTCCCTCTCTGGCTCATTTTCTATAGAGATGTGTTCATTTTGCACTATTTTCGCCTCTAAGAAAGTAGTCATTCTGTCATGTGCAAAAGTTACAATAATCGATTTATCATAGAAACTGACCCAAGTACCTACCTACCATTCTAAATAACACTAGATTTAAAAATAAAAATAAAAATAAACCAATCACTAGTAATAGACAACAAAAGTCTACATACAAAGACAAGTTATTTTTCATTCTGCTACAAATCTCTTCCACATCTATTTATATAAGATTCATGACTTAAACTCTATCGTTCAGCATAAGTTTGAAAACACAGGTCAAATATGAACACAAACAACGCTGTTGCAAAGCTCCGGGAATCATAGGCAAGGGCGGAAATCTCACCCATCCAGAAAGCAGCCACACGTTCAAGTAGAAAAACAAATAACCACACATCAGCGAAGAAGGAACTCAAAAGTCACTTACCAAGTTATGATTTGTTGAATTAGAATCATCTTCAGGGAATGGGATGTAAATAGCTAAGGCCACACAATTGGCAAAAATAGCCAATAATATAAATATGTCAAAGGGTCTGGAAGTTTTTGTTAAGGCAGATATGTGATGCAAATATAAACCATCTTTCTCACTGCACTTCCAGTCACACCACTTCTGAATTGCTTTTAAAATAAGATGATACACACAAATCCTTTTCAGACTGTTGGTGATGACATGGTTTCCAGCAGAAGGAACTGTCGATCTTCCTATCAAATGACCTCTCTCTGTCCTTCCTTCTTTTGCAAAGATCATGTTACACTTACTCTTCAATGGTACATTTTATATTGAAACCTAACGGTACATTCACTTAAAGCAGTACAGGAAGCAGGTTTCTGATTCTTAGAATTTTCAGAGAGTCTTGGGCCTTGAAAAGCTCAATTCCTGGCTATTATAGACACAATGAGAAACCGTGATGAGACCAACCACTTCCACAAATCCTGGCCTCCCTATCCATTTTCTCAGGGGCAATTCTTGTCTGCCTCAGTATGAATCTCCTATATAGAGAGGGGTAGGCAAGTCCCCAGGACTTACTTACTCTGTTCTACCTCTGACAGGCTCACAACGTGTTCCAAAACCTCAGATACTAGAATAATAAGGGAGTCAGAACTCTTAGTTTGTTGCTCCAAGAGTCATCAACTGTTACCATTGTTCCAGGTTAGGCCTGGAATGAAACTCAGTCTGTAACATACTATTACTGTGTTCCATTTATAAACAAAAAGTTTAAGAAGTCCTATGGAATCAACACCAGCTACTGGCAGGGCAAAATATCAGGGTCTGTGTGAAATAATCACTTGAAGATCAGCCTTCAACAGATACTAGAGTAAACATTCTGGTGTCATTAAAAGACATTGTCAAAACTGGAAATACAAAACTTGGCATCTGCCAAAATTACTGTTTTTGGGGGGTTTTCTTCTTTGGGGTTTTCAGCTTTTCCAACGGCAAGACTCCAGGAGGACCAAACTAATCTGTAATCTGTAATCTGTAATCAGGCTTGATGTTCCAGCAGGGTTTCTCCACTAACACCCAGGTAGTAGGTAAGACTACTGGTTTACTTAAATACCTCCAAGCACTAAAGATCTAAGGACAGGAATAGACTCCTCACTATTCCAACATCCTTCAGAGAAATCCCAAAAAGTCCAGGAAATGAAGGAAACAAAGACCCCTTACCTCTTCAAGGAGATACCCTGCCTTTCAGGAAAATTCAGTTCCTCCAGAAGCTTCAAAGCTCATTGAAATATGCCTCTGAATAGTCTTTCATTGTTCCCGTACTAATTTTGAAAGGTTTGTTTTTAAAGCTAGTTAGCTTCTATTCATATTTATTATTTTAATTTTCTAGAACAATAAAAAAAAAACAACTTAGTGAAGGATCTTCTAAGGCAATCCACCTAAAGAATCTCTTTTGTTTTGCATTTCCTTTTAGCAATTCCTGTGAAAATTTTAAGAGCTGACTGCTCCCATATTCCTTTCTATGGGATTTCACATCTCTCTCCGCCACTGCACTATCATTTACTCTTTTTAATTTCATAATACCTAAGTGATAAACCAGCAAATCTGAGAAACACTAGCTATTCTCAAGTCCCCAACAAGACTATTCCTTTTTCTTTATGGCTGTCCAATTTGTCTCCACCACCACAAGACTTTCTCAGACAGAACCAGGCAACAGAATAGTAGATAGATCTGATCCTATAAATTTATCCTGAGCAGGCAAATGCTCCTCAGACTTCCAAGGAGCCCCTCTGCTGTGCCCATATGGAGAAACAAGCTAGGTTCTTTCTCTCTCCTGGTGCCACTGGGCCTGAAGCAGCTGGCTAGGGTACAATTCTCCCAGAACAAAACAAACTGTCACTTGAAAATAAGACTGTCCCCACGGTAGGCAAGGGGGCTTCTCCTGCATTGGCAACCAAACTCAGGCCCTGCACACATGTTTGTGACTGAGCAGGAAGAAGAGTCAGCCCATGAGGCAGGAATTCCCTCGATACCATCAACTGCTCTCTGCAAATTATCTCACACAAAGACAAGCAGCGTCAGGCCTCCCAACTCTGTCTACATAAAACCAATGACCCCACTGAGTGGGCTCTGCTGACTCAGAAGCCCATCAAGATGACAGAGAGGCGGGCACGGCTCTTGCTAACTCTAGAAATGACCCAGAAGTACCCCTATTTCTCCCGCCCCCCTCCTGTCCTCAAACCAAAAAGAGCTTCGAGAGTAAACACAGCTGGGAGTGAGCCATGACTCCCTCTAGAGAGAAAAAAAAAGAACACCAAAGCCCCTCTCAGACCCCTGGCCAGGCCATTTCCTAGACCAGTCCCCCCATCTTAAAACTGAGCAAAAAAAAGCAGCCCCCTTCAGGCTGGGTGATAAGCAGTAAAGTGCTCCAATTGTCCCAGGGTTCCAGGCCCACTTGGCAGCCATGAATGAACCAAAGAGCTTCCATCTCAAAGTGGGCCCGCCATCTTTCTGGGCTGGGGGATCTCCACCTTCATACATTGGGCTGAGAAACTGTTCTGAAGGTCCTCGGCAGCCCCAAAAATACTTCTGGGGAAAGGAAGTGCTTCTATTTTACCCAGACCAGTGAATCATCTGCCTAATTAGAAAGCCCTTGGCTCAGAAAGAAGGCCTCAGTCAGCCTGCTCTGACAGAAATCCTGACTGGAGCCTGGCTTCCCGCTCTAAGCAATGGGATAAGCAGGCAAAGCGCTCCTATTCTCCAAGATCTGGGACATCACAAACATCCTGGGGCATGTAGAGGTCAGTTTTAAAATACAAAGGAGACACCCAGTTATGGAACTCCATACAGTCCAAGCACATAGACAGAATTTTCTTTTTTATAAAGGCAACAACTGCAAATTCCTCCACAAAGTGGCAAGACTCTTTTCTAACTCACGAGGGCCCAGAAGGAAGAGGTCCACATGAACCTCACCCTGGAAATAGCCCTTGTGAAAGAAAACTCTGGAAAGTCATAACATTGAGAACAAATGGCATCTCCCTGAGGAGCAAGTATCCATATTGAGGCTTCTTGAACCATTAAAACCATTTCAAGTCAGAACTCGAAGCAGCTCCAGCATGAAACGAAGCTTCAGAAGCAAATTTCAGGTATCAGGAGGAGTCCATCTTTAACCCCGAAGGTTAAAAATACAATCACTTCTAGTACAATCTCCTACTGTCTTGCATTTTATTTCCCTTGAATCACCGGGCCTTATTTGCAACAAAGGCAGTGAGTACTATTTCCAGAAAGATGACAGATTTCAAAGGAACCCAAAAGGTTCTACAGACCAAAGGTTCATTCTCCATAGTTCCTGCCTCCCACTGTGAACTTTCAGACTGTCACTACCTCTCCCATCACTACACACACACACACACACACACACACACACACACACACACACACACACACACACACAAACACCAGCCTCAGTTTACCCCCGAGCCAGTATTCTGTGCCCTAAGAAACTCCGCAAAATCCTTTGCACACATCATATCTTCTCCTGTCACTCCCATTCCAGGCTGCCACCACTTTCTAAGTGCCATTTCGGAAAGAGACTCCTGGCAGAGCACAGATGGCCAAGAGAAACAACGAGCAAGTCCTCCTGGGGAGAGAAAAGGATACTTCCATTCCACAATACTAATGCAGGCTCTTCGGATGGGGTTATTCAGTGACAGACAGAAAAGGGCACGGGCAGGTCGGCTGTTGGACGAGTTACCCTGTTTTTTGCTCTTGGCATATTGCTGACGTTTTCTTTGGGAGAGAGATCCGACAGGTGGGGGTGCGGAGGTGCTCATACTTTGGGCAGCCTTGGCCTGCCTAGCAGCATCTATTGCAGCTTGCCAAGACAGGACGTTCTGCTTGGAGCTATTCGGCTGAGACGTGGGTCCTTCACCAGAAAGAGGCGACCTGGTACCTCTTGCATAGTTGGCCTCTGGGAAGGAGAAAAGAAAACAGAATAAGAACAGAACATATGAGAACGCTGTGCTAGAAAACAGCAAAGGTGGTCTCCTGTCAGTAAAGTAGAGGGGGAGCTATTCCCATGTTTCCCTCTTATTTATTTTTGGGGGGGCCACACCTAGCGACGCTCGGGGGTTACTCCTGGCTATGCGCTCAGAAATCGCCCCTGGCTTGGGAGACCATATGGAACTCCGGGGGATAGAACTATGATCAACCACGTGCAAGGCAAACGCCCTACAGCTGCGCCACCACTCTGGCCCCATGTTTCCCTCTTAAGCCTCCAGTCCTATGTGTTAGCCAATCACTGCTCCCAGCCCAATGTGGTTAGGACTTCTCCAACCAAATCCTGATGAGACGCCATGTAGGGCATTTCTTTAGACATGTCATTTTCACATATTTTGTGATTTTTTTTCAGATACTTGTGTCCCTGATGCACCCACAGATAAGTACCATAGCTTTCTCCCCACTCATGACCAATAACACACATATGCATAAAAAGGTGGTGCCGATACTTCCATGGTTTTTGTCATTTTCGGATGTGACTCCAACCACTTTCCACAGTCACAAAAGCTTCTATTTTCCAGGGCTTAAAAGGGGAGGGTGTGTGTGAAGAGATGGCACAGCAGTAGGACTTTTGTCTTGCATGTGGCCGACCTGGAGGGACCCGGTTCGATTCCCGGCACCCAATATGGTTCCCCCAGCTGCCAGGGATGATTTCTGAGTACAGAGCCAGAAATGACCCCTGAGCGCCGCTGGGTATGGCCCAAAAACCAATCAATCAATTAATCAATCAATTAAATTTAAAAAAATAAAGGCATACCACCACCACTATCCCACTCGCACCAGGGGCAATCTCAAAAGCCCCATCACAAATATTGAGATTATGCACTGACACTTCCTGCGAATGAAAATTCATGATGCTTCGGGACTCATTTCCTCCACAGGCTTCCGAAAACAGAAAACATCTTTAGGGCTTTTTTGCATTTTAAATTGCAGCCACCAGCAGCCAAGCCAGCAGCCAGTGAGACAGACCAGGCGGGCAGCCTGCCACCCCTCAGAGCTCGGACACAGACAGGCCGGGTGACGCCAGGGGCCCTCAAGGCCTAAGCAAGCAGGAACCAACTCCAGGTAGCCCAGCAAGCCAGGGACTGGGGCTGACAAGCCATGGAGGCCACACACGTGAAGTCTCCTACATTGGAGGCTCCAGAGCAGGCCGGCGTGCAAGCAGACACGTGTCTCCTTTGGGTCACAACCTTCTTATTTGTAAAACACGCCACAGGGATGAGCATTTGCAAACAGAGTCTTCCTAAGGAGCCCAAGACAGGCTAAGTGAGTATTCTAGATCTGCCTGCAAGCAGCAGGAGAAAGGACAGCTCTGAGCCTGGGAGAGGTCACCCCAGCCTTTCCTTGGGGGACTGTGGGGTTTGCTCCTGCACCCACCAAGAAGGTAAAGGGCATCTTGAACCTCCGAGAAGGGAGGCAAAGGACTGTGTGAGAGACTCCAGCCCAGGTAGAGTGGTAACTGCACGTGGTGCCTGCCCTGCCTTGTCCTACCTGGGGAGGGGAGTCCCACAGCGGCAGGCAGCAGCGACAGCAACTCCAGGGCATTGCTAGGTTACTCAAAGCAGGCTCAGCCTGCTCTGGTAGGGCAGGAATATATGTTCCACCAGACCCTCCGACTATCCCACACAGGCCCCCTTCTCCAGGAGAGGGGTGAGCTGCACCCACTGGGGGGGGCCCAAGGGTGAAAACATGCAATCTAAGAATTATCTAGTTGCCCCCCCCAAGAATCTTCTTTCCCAGGCAACCGAGGGGTGGGGAAGGAAGGGACACAGGCAGATGAGAAGCTTAAGGCTGAAGACTTATTAGCAGCTGTCTCCCCCCCCCCATCCCCTGCACAGCTCAGGAACACTGGTGGAAAGTTGAGCCCGAGGACACTGAACCCACATCACCTCAGCTCACTGCCCCCCACCAAGCTCCACTCCAAGGGCTCTCCAGACCCCAGGGCCTGCCCCCACCCCACAAATGCAGAATGAACGGACACTCGGGCCTGGAGGGGAAACCGGGGAGGCTGTCAGGCATCTCCCCAGTTTCTGCAAATGACACCACCACGCTGCAAAGAGCATCTCCAACCCCCTTCAACCCACCCATCCATCAGAGCGCATCAGAGAGCCAGGAAGAGGGTAAGCGGAGAGGGGGTGGGAAGGGGAGGACCATGACAAGGATCCGACTTGGCTGGGGCTGGGGGTGCCCAAGGCTCTCCTGGCCGCTCACCGTTCGCGTGGTCCGCTTCCTGCTGCCGTTGATGCTGCATTTTTTTCATCATCATCATCATCATCATGTAGGACCATTTATTGAGAGCTTGCTGTATGCAGCTAGGGCACCGTGCTGGACGTTGGTGGGGCGAAGGGGAGGGAAGGAATTGGGTAAAAAAAAAAGGGGGGGGGGATGGAGAAGAGGGGTGTCCAGTCGGTAGGACCTAAGCTGCTGCTGCTGCGGTCCTTGCACTTAATTTAAGTCTCCCTTGAGCAGGGGGAGGGGGTGGGGAAACAGATTCCCCCAAAAATAATAATTTATAAAAAAAATAAAATAAAATAAATCAAACAGCTCTCCACCCACGCTTCCTCCTTGTATTCCAAAAAAAAAGGAGCAAAATAAACTTTTTCTAAAAAAAATATATATATATAAGATCTGATGTATATATTATATGAATAATATATACATGCAAAAAATTTTAATTTTCTTCCTTTTTTTTTTTGAATCTTTATTTTTTATTTTAAATTTTTTTTTTTCCTCTTGCTGCAAAGGAGTCAAATTGGCTTGGAAGTCCCCGTTCTCTAGCACAGGGACGCCTTGGAGATGCCGGCCAGGCCACCGGGGCCGCTCCAAGAGCTCCCCATGCCCCCTAGGCCCTCCATGCCCACCGCGGTGCCCGGTGCCCGGTGCCCACCGCTTGGCTCGGGACCGCGGGCAGCAAAGCTCACATCCGGGGACGGAGGCTCGCTCCCTCTCTCTCTCTCTCTCTCTTTCTCTCTCTCCCTCTCTCTCTCTCTCCTCTACTCTCCTCTCCTCTCCCTCTCTCTCTGGCTCCCTGGCTCCGCGCACGCCAGCTCCGTGCGCGCCCGCCGCACCGCGCGGTCCCTCCCCATGCGCGCCCCGCACCGCCCCGCGCCGCGCCCCAGGGGGACCGGGGGACCGGGAACCGGGGACCCGACCGATCTCTCGGGGTGAGCAGGGCCGGAATGGGGTACCCGGTCCGGCTGATCGGCCCAATTCTGCGCCCCAAATCCAGCCCCTCTCCCCCAGGGCGCACCAGGGTTTTTACGCGCGCTCCAGCTTAACCCCTTTGGCACCGCTGGCGCCCCGAAAGGGCGGAGCCTGGGGCGCCCCTGGGTCCCCCAAGCTGGGGAATAGGACCGCCCCAAGGTTGTCAGCCTCTCACCTGGGCGCCTCGAGGCTCCTCCCTTGTTCCCCCCCTTCTCCCCGAGAGCAGGTGCCCGCGCGCGCCCCAAGCTTGGAGGTCCCCAAGTGCCACCCATCTTCTTCGGGCCTTCGGAGCGGTTCGGAGGGGTGCTTGTGCTTTTTTTTTTTTCCTGCTCCCTTTTTTCCACCACCCACCCTGGGATTCTGGGGTGGCCCGAAAGGGTGTCGTCGTTGGGGGTGATTCTAGAAATAGGGAGCAAAAGCTACTGGGTAACCAGCACCAGGTAAGCGCACCTGGAAAACACACCTTGAGCGCCTCTCTCCTGCCACTACCCCCAGGCTGCTGCTGGCTCCAAGGCTGGCGCAGACGTATCTGGGGATGGAAGAGGCGGCAGGGATAGTAGCTGGTGGCGCCCCGGCTTTCTCTCTCTCTTCTCTTTCTCTGACCACATCCCCCAAGGTGTGCTAAAAGGCGGGTGGGTACCCAGAAGTGGAAACAGAATAGAGCCAGGGCTTTCTTTTCAAAGCACTTTGGGCTGAGCTGCCTGCCAGACCTCTGAGAGCTCTGGCAAAGAGGTGCCACCGTGCAGGGCCAGGCCTTGTCTCTCTCTAGTCCTTTGGGAAGGGCTGTGCCAGGGGGCAGCTCCTGGAAAACTCTGAAGCTGGTATGTCAGGGTGCATTATTTGCACCTTTGCCAGGTGGCTGGTAGTTGGACCCTGAGCCTCGCTGCTTTGTTACTTCACAAGATTGGGTTTACGTGGGTTTTTCCCCCTCATCTGAATGTTCTACAGAGTTTGAGAACAGTGTCTTGAGGCCAAAATAGAGCAAAAGGTTCAGTGGAACCAAGGGAATCAAGTGTTGATGGGGACAGGCATGTTTTGGCCAAAGAAATCTCAAGGGGCATCCTGGATTGTTGGAGGCCACTTGGAGCGACAGTGCTGGCACCACCAAGACTCTGAAAGTCTTCTCAAGAGGGATGTGAGAAGGGTGTTGGGACCAGAAGAATGGAAGCACACAGTCCTTTGCTTTCTTTTCTTTTCCTGCCCTTTTCTTGGTTTGGGGAGAGGGGAGAAATGGGGGAGAGCCCCGTGGCCTAGTTCAAATATGAAGTTAGTCAAGCGTACAATAAGGCTGCTTCCGAGCCCAAGTCTGCAGGAATAAAAGATGGCTCCTTTCAAAGAAGTGCCCGTCTATGGATCCTTGTGTCCTAGGCCCATATCAAATTTACAAATGCCTGGCATTTGCAGAAAGAACTATGAGTCTATGGCACAGTTTCTAAAATCCCACCCCAAATGTGCTGGGAATTCAACTCAGTTCAAAGGGCATTTCAGACCATCTCTAAAGACCAGATTAAAATTGGAAGTCTCTGAGATGTATTCGGGAAAAGGTGGCATTTTAAACCAATTCTTTTAAAAATATATAAAAATAAAATCAGGAACCCAGTTCAAGGGGTTGGAAGCTCGTGGGAGCCCAGCTTGACAGAGAAGGGCAGGGAGGAAGAAAACAAGTATGGGGCCATTTTAGGGTGCTATGTTTATAGGGCTCTACAATGATGGGTGTCCCATATTAGCCATATATTAAAACTCAGAGAGCACAGCACAGTGATGAGCCCTAATATAAACTATAGGTTGTGACTGATGTGTCTTAAAATTCATGAATGGAACTAGCTTTTGTGCCACACTAAAGGCGATGTAAGTAGGAGAAACTGTTGGGGCAGGGTATATACCGCATTTTTCGCTCTATAAGATGCACCTGACCATGAGATGCACCTAGTTTTTAGACGAGAAAAACAACAAAAAACAATATTCTAAAGCAAATGGTGCAACACTAGACACTGTCAGGAGACAGTGGCTGGGAACAACAAGCCTGCGAGGCTGAAGTATATTTATTTACAATACACCGGTCCACAGCTGGTTAAACACATTTACCTACCTTTTTTTTTTCAACATCAGAAAATTTAAAAAAAATATGTAAAAATAAACATTTTTAAATACTTTTTCATTAATATAAAAAAAAATAAAAGTCACAGCAGCAATCAACTAGTCTTACACGAAAGCTCTATGGTGATAGTGGGTTAACCTGGTTGCTTGGCCTATGTGGTATGTCTGGCTATTAAGGGGCATCACACTGCGGATGCCAAATGGTTAGTATCTGCTCTCCTCCCCTACATCCAGGCTTCAGCTCCAGGCGGTTTCCACTCCGTAAGACAGACACACAGATTTCCCCCCATCTTTGGGGGGGTGCATCTTATGGTGCAAAAAATATGGTAGATAAGGAAATTGTAGTTTGGGCGATCCTTCTGTAATCCTAAAATTTCTCTATAAAACAAAAATGCCTATTAAGAGCTGGGGACTAAATTACTAAGCCTACATGGGATAAACAACAAGCAGAGAAAGCAGGAGAGAACTAAGGAAAGTTATGTGCAGGAAAATGGGATGATTTGAAAAACTAGTGAGAAGAGGACTGTCCCGGGAGGTGTGTGCTGGGATAGCTGACTGGCTTGCTGAGGAGACCAGATTTACCTTCTCCGTCATGGGGTGTGTTAGTGGAGGGTTGAAGTTGAGAAGTGACCTGTGGCTTAGATCTCCCAGTTTCAGACTTACAGATCTTAAAATTTTTTTATTCATCCCATCCTGACTTTTGAATGAACCCCAGCTTTGCAATGTGTCCAGCGAGCTTTGTTTTGTGGGCCTTCACACAGCAGATCTCCGAATGTGTCAGCCCTTTGAGCAATTTAAACTTATATTTTCATGGTGATGTGAGTCGCCATACCAAAAAAAAATATATCAGAACTTTTATTGTGTATGTGTGTGTGTGTGTTTTGGTTTTGGGGTCACACCCGGCCGCACTCAGCGGTTCCTCCTGGCTCTATGCTCAGAAGTCGCTCCTGGCAGGCTCAGGGGACCACATGGGATGCTGGGATTCGAACCACCGAACTTCTGCATGCAAGGCAAACGCTTTATCTCCATGCTATCTCTCTGGCCCCAGAACTGACTTTTTAAAGGTTTCCTATACGCTAGGCACTAGGATACATGCTTTACATGCATTAACTCATGGTATTACTGTAATGAGTTTATGAGACCAGTACTATTAAAAATCCTCATTTTACAAATGACAAATGGCAAAGTCAAGATGCCAAGAAATTAAGTAACTGCTCCCAAACCACACAGAATTATTTAAAGGCTAAGATTTAAAAGAAAAAATAACTTTAAAGAAAAGCTAGACTCAAAGGTTTCCTTCCACTTTCAAATACAGCAGGGATATAGGGTGAAGAGAGTAACTGGAGGCGAGAACGCTGAATTAATGAAGGAGAAAGTCAACATTTGGGTGGAGGCTGTGGTGTATGGAACATTGCATGCATGAAATTAGCAGTATTGTAAATCATGGGACTTAATTTTTAATATAAATATAAAATAATAAAAATCATATTTATTTATATAAATAAAAATTTGAAATTCAACTCAAAATCTGCTATTTGTGATAATATTTGAATGAAGTCACTAACATTGCGTAGCGGGATCTCATTGCCCAGGCCCTTTTGTGCAAAACTACTCCCATTGGGAAGCCACTAGTGAATCTTCTAGAAAGAATTGCCTTCTTTTATCTCATTTCAAAAAAAAAAAAAAAAAAAACCTTGCTGAGGAACCAGAGAGATAGTACAGCAGATTAAAATGTTTACCTTGCACACAGCCGATCCTGGTTTGATCCCTGGCACCATGTGTCATTCCCTGAGCACCACAGGGAGGACAGATCCAACCCCACTCCGCCCCCAAAATTGCTGACACCCAGTCCAGAGTCTTACCCCTAGATCATAAACTAGTTGCCCTATCTTCATTCCTTCTCCAATAAAGAATTTAGCTTGTGTTCAAAATATTCAATGACATTTCTCTCTGTCCCTCTCTTCTCTGTGTGTGTGTGTGTCTCTGTCTGTCTCTCTCTCTCCCTCTCTCTCACACACACACAGCTTTCCACCTTAATTTCATACCATTCAACCTTCACTGTGGTCAGCAGTCTCATTAGGCTGTGAACATACTGTGCTCATTTCTGACACTCTCCCTGGCTCCAGTTTATTCGCTGACCTAAAATCCAGCCTGACTGACCTCTACCTAAAACCTTGTCTCTTGAACAAGTGTCTCTCCAGTCCCTATCTCCCCTCAGAAGCCACCTTTGATTTCTCCAACACAGATAAGTTCCCCCAACAAATATACCCCCCCACTTACTCCTCCAGTCCCTTTTAAAGGCCTGTAGCACCTGGTTCTTCCTATGATTTTTTGTGTCTTGTGCTATTGCATCTTCATATAAATCCTGTCTCCAATCATAGAGCAGGTGTTTATGCAAGAATCGCCTCTTTCAACCCTTTCAACTCTTTCACTGCCACGTGTTAGGTTCACAGCAAGCACTAAATATTCTGATTAACCTTCACTGGATTAAAAATAAAACAACACTCAGATATCACTAGAAATTGTCACCTATTATTTACCCCAAAAAATGAAGTTTATGGCAGAATACTTGACTTTCTAAAGTAAATATATATATAATATTATATATATAATATATATAATATTAATATATATAAACAGGCAAAGTTGGGCCCTTTGCACTCCAGGAATTCTAATTAAGGAAGACAAACAGGAACAGAATGCTAGATGCAGACTCATATCTACAAAGAAACTGTGGTGAAGTTGGGAATGAATGAGTCTCTCCATCCCTGGGCTCACTTGCTAAGCCAACTCAACCTATCAAGTAGGTGGATTAAGTAGGATCTGTGTTCCAGGCAGAAGAACAAACACGGAGTTGAGAAGGACAATTCTGGACATGTGCAGAAATTAGTAGAAAGGTGGTGAGGCTGGAGCTGGGGTAATTCTGTAAATGTGATAAGTGAGCTGCATAGACCATGTGAAGGAAAATTCTAGAGAGTCCCAAATTCTGGCTCACCAGTTTGCAAAACTGTCCTTTAGGCCAGCTGTTCTCTACTAGACTTTTCGGCCTCAGTTTCCTTCACAGACTTTGATAAACAAGAGAACCTTTGTTATATGCAGTGTATTTGTGGGTATTTACCATATTCAAAAAAATTTGGGGGGTTGGGCCACACCCAGGGTCGCTCAGGGGTTACTCCGACTCTGTGTTCAGAAATCGCTCCTGGCTGGCTCTAGGAAACAGTTGGGATGCTGGGGATAGAACCTGGGTCCATCAAAGTTTGGCCGCATGCAAGGCAAATGCCCTGCCACTGTGCTATCGCTCTGGCCCCCATATTCAAATTTTAAACAGAGGAGCCAAAGAGATAGCAAATTAAGAGGGCACTTGCCTTGCACATAGTCAGCCAGGTTTGGTCTCTAGTACCTCACATGGTCCCCTAAGTCCACCAGGAATGATTTTCTAAAACAGGAGTCAGCCCTGAGCTCCACAAGATGTGGCACCTCCAAAAAAATATTTCAAAAGAACTTTTTAAAAGAATTTATAATTCACTTGCAAATAGTAATAAACTCTTTATATGGTGACTGATTTCGTTATGAAAATGAGCCATACTTTTCAAACCAAGTAGTGATAAGAGTGGCAATCTCTAACATTTTCCTTACTCTGGCTAAAAAGAAGACAGCTCAATTCCCACATCATTTTCAACATTTAATCATAGTGATAGGGTAGATGAAAACCTATGAAGGAGATCAAACCTCACACACATATGTAGTTGGAAAAAAGAAGACGGTTTGAATAGTCTTTTCAGATATATGTGAGGACTCTCCTTAGCTCTAAGATTCAATTTTTAAAGGTTAATTGAAATGTGGAATTTGTAACCAAATCAGTAAAATCTTTCATAATTACATTGTGTTTTGGGGGGACATATCCTGAATGTGCTCAGGTGTTACTTCCTGCTCTGCATTCAGGACTCCTGGTGGGCTAGGTACCATATGGAATGCAGGAGATCAAACCAGGGTCAGCCTCATGCAGGGCAAACACCCTACCCACTGGACTATCTCTCCAGCCCCAATTACATTGTACTTTGAATAGATGCACAGGCAATTCGGGAATATCATGCATTGGTCATATGAAAAGCATTGGTTTATTGAGTCACAATTTCCAAATGCTGACAAATTTCTATTTAGATTATTTTTAAAAATATATTCCTATTATCATCACCAACATCATCATAAAATCTTGTTGTATTGGGAAATTGTCAAACATCTAATGATAACTTTTAAAAACCAATTTTTACTCAAAACCTCAAACTTCATAATTGA
Organism: Suncus etruscus; assembly: GCF_024139225.1. Lineage (NCBI taxonomy): Eukaryota > Metazoa > Chordata > Mammalia > Eulipotyphla > Soricidae > Suncus > Suncus etruscus. The sequence continues at coordinate 126,172,640 of NC_064854.1, read as the reverse complement.
CAGTTTCTGGGGTTGGCCACTCCCAGTGGGGCTCAGGGCCTACTCCTGGCTCTGCATTCAGCTATTACTTCTGATGGTACTTACTCATGGGACCACATGGGGTACCAGAAATTGAACTTGGGTCAAACACATGCAAGGTAAGCAAGTGCCCTGCCCACTGTACGATTTTTCTGGGCCTAATTTCTTTGTTTGTTTTTAGATAACTGGACAACTTGATTTATCTGCGAGAAAATATCTACAAAATACTTAGGTCTAGAAAACCAGTTTGACAGTAAAAACCATGTTCCATGAAAAAAAGCATCTCACTCAACCTATACATCAAATTATTACATAAGCGAAACAATCATTGTTTGCGGCAGAAATTTTTATGCATATGACTTAATTTGTCCCCTATGATACTAAGAAATCACAAGGGTTGAGTTTCAGTAAAACTGTTTTTATTCCTTTAGTAAGGAAGCTTCAGGAAAACTGACAACTATTTATTATAAATGTGTGACACAAAGTGTGCCTGACAAAATGTCCACCAAGACACTTAAGTGTATCCATCTTGATTCATGCTAAGACATAAGTAAGTCTGCAGTTATTTTTTTAAGCTTTTTGTTTGTTTGTTTGTTTTTTGGAGAGAAGATGAAAAGACACATTCTCCAAGAGGACATGACATTATGCAAAATAAGCTAGAGAGAAAAGGACAAATGCCAGATGTTCTCACTCATCTGTGGTATATAGAGAAACAAGATGGGGGGACTGAAGGTATCGACTGATGGCAACCCCTTGACCCTTGACTACAGAACTGATGTAAGAAGGGATTGATGAAGTGAACCAAAGGTAACATAAGGACATTGGTGGAGACACTTGGGCACTTTGGTAGTGGCTGTAAAATAAATCCAACCCTGGGTGAGCTGGTCTGAAGCAGGGTTGCTGAAAAGAATTAATAAAACAAGGTCTTCCTTTCTTCTTTCCTTCCTTTCTTCGTTCCATCTTCCTTCCTTCTTCCTTCCTTCTTCCTTCCTTCCTTCTTCCTTCTTTCCTTCCTTCCTTCCTTCCTTCCTTCCTTCCTTCCTTCCTTCCTTCCTTCCTTCCTTCCTTCCTTCTTCCTTCCTTCCCCCCAGTGGCACTTAGGGTTTACTCCTGGCTCTGCACTCAGAAATAGCTCCTGGCAGGCTCGAAGAACCATATGGGATCCCAGGGATCAAACCAAAGTTTGTCCAGGGTTGGCAGCACGCAAGGCAAATGTCCTACTGCTGTGTTATTGCTCCGGCCCCTAAAACTCTATTATTAACAGTATTGTAAACCACAGTGCCTAAAAAAAATTTAAAATAAAAAGGGTTTTAACTACCCTTTATGGCAGTTTTAACTACCACTGTTTTGAACCATCTGAATAAGTATCAATACAGTAGAAAAGGCAAACATAGCGTTACTATCAAAATAATTTCGGGCCCGGAGAGATAGCATGGCGGTGTTTGCCTTGCAAGCAGCCGATTCAGGACCAAAGGTGGTTGGTTCGAATCCCGGTGTCCCATATGGTCCCCCGTGCCTGCCAGGAGCTATTTCTGAGCAGACAGCCAGGAGTAACCCCTGAGCACTGCCGGGTGTGACCCAAAAACCAAAAAAAAAAAATAAAATAAAAAATTAAAAAAAAATTTTCGACCTCCCAGACCATTTTAGTGGGTCTTCAGTTCCCTCAGGTAGTGTTCTAGAGAAAACACAAGATGCTGAAATATTTCAAGGAATATGCAGATTTAAAATGGGGGTAGAAGGGAAACTTGATCTCTCAATTCTCTTCTCTCTCTCTCTCTCTCTCTCTCTCTCTCTCTCTCTCTCTCTCTCTCTCTCTCTCTCTCTCTCTCTCTCTCTCTCTCTCTTTCTCCTCTCCCCCCCCCCATCTCTTTTCTCTTGGCTTATTTTCTTGCTTACTTGTTCTTACAAGCTTGCTTCCTTTTTTTTTTTTTTTTTTTTTTGGTTTTTGGGTCACACCTGGCCCTCCCTTGAGAATGTATCATATTTCTGCCTTCCACTCTGGAAAAGCTGGGGTTCTTTCTTGAACACTTATTCTTTTTCTCTTCTCTTATGTCTAAATAAATTTTGTTCAATAAAAAATATCTTACCTCGCTAAAAAAAAAAAAAAAAAAAACGGGGGAGGGGGCAGAGCAGTGGCCCAGCAGTAGGGCATTTGCCTTGCATGCGATTGACCCAGGACAAACCATGGTTTGATCTCCCCCAGCATCCCATATGGTCCCCCAACCCAGGAGTGATTTCTGAGCGCAGAGCCAGGAATAACCCCTGAGTGTCACTGGGTGTGGCCAAAAAAAAAAAAAAGAAGAAGAGGGGGGGGTTTATTTGCAATTCAAACCTAACTGGGCATCCAATATTTTCATTTCCTGTACTTGGCAGTCTTGCCCCAGAGGATCCCTAGACAACACTCTGAAAACTACTGCTCTGGGGTCAATACCAAACAGGGAAGTGAAGCTATCAGAGTTGTGCATCATAAAAATAACTTACACACACACACACACACACACACACACACACACACACACACCCCACCGGGGAAAACTAGATCCAATCATGGAATGATTGACAGGTGCTAAAATCTCTGTTGGGTCAATTATTATGTTATTTTTTTTTTTACTATGCTGATTGGAAGCACCATTTACTAGGTTTGAGCCAGGATCCCAGAAAAACCAACCTCCTGCATAATCCCATGACACTAACTAACCACCTTCCTCATTCCCATCCGCTCACCCAACACCACGTGCAGGACTTTCTGATGATCATTGGCTTATCTCCCTGTCAGCAAAATAGAAAGGCCTTTCTTCTTAGATGACATAAGTAAGATCAGTGATGGAGGGTCCTGGACATTTTGATAGTGGTGGTGTGCCCTAATTTTGAACATAAGTTAATGTTATTATAATCACATTACCTAAATTAATTAATTAAAAGAATTTTGGGACTGGAGCAATAGCACAGCGATAGGGTGTTTGCCTTGCACACAGCCAATCTGGGTTCAATTCCCAGCATCCCATATGGTCCCCAGAGCCTGACAGGGGTGATTTCTGAGTACAGAGCCAGGTATAACTCCTGGCCAGGTGTGGCCCAAAAACCAAACCCCCTCCCCAAATAAAAAGATTTTTTAAATCCTCGCCAGTTTAATGTACACACTAATTAGATAAATAAATCCTTTCTTCTTGATCACATGGAAAGCAGAAGTGTCCAAGAGATAAAAGGTTTAAAGGTCTTGCTATGCACACAGCCAACCCGAGTTCAATCCCCGGCATGATGTATGGTCCCCCGAACACTGCCAGGAGTGATCTTTGAGCACAAACCGGAAGTGAATCCTGAACAGCCGAGTGTGACCCAAAAACAAAAACAAAACTCAAGGAAAAGAGAAAAA